>NC_056744.1:1571409665-1571529665 GCF_019279795.1 Protopterus annectens
CGAGCTGCATAGGGCATCTGTTTAAGGCCAGTGATCCTCTTGGTGAGGTACTTCTATGGTCTTTCCAGCTGTTGCAGGTGTCTTGTAAGATACATCCCAAATGGGGCGTTGTACTCTATGATGGGTCTGATGAGCGATGAGTAGAGGGGCACAATTACCTCTTTTGATCTGGATGAGAACCCTTTTGTGATAAGGTGGGCCACATAGAAGGATTTTCTAACCACTTTGGCAATGTGATTATCAAAGGAGAGTTTACTATCTACTTGGGTCCCCAGATCCCTTATTACATCTTCCGTACTTAGGGGACTACCACCAATGTGGTAGTTTGTGGGTACTTTGTTTTTTCCAAAGGGGATGACTATGCACATTTTGGCATTTAGCTTGAGGCTATGATTTTGACACCAGGTATCCATCTCAGTGAGACCCTTTAGGAGGATGTCTATGTCAGCCAGAGAGTCAATTATAGCCCCTAGTTTGCAGTCGTCTGTGAACTTGGTCAGCCATAGTCCGACTATGCTTGCCTGTACCTCTGAGAAGTATATGCCTAACAGGAGGGGTCCTAGGACTGAGCCTTGGGGAATGCCACTTGTAACCAGTTTAGAGTCAGATCTGACTCCCGCAACTCTCATCATGTGGGTTCTGTCCATGAGCCAGTTGGCAACCCATCTTGTAATGTAGGGGTTTATGTTCAGGCTGGTGAGCTTGTCTATAATACCAGAATGGGGAATAGTGTCGAAGGCCTTAGCGAGGTCTAGGTAGGCTGTGTGGACCACCTTTCCCTCATCTATAGCCTTGGTAACTGTCTCAAAGAAGTCCACCAGGTTTAGGAGGCATGATCTGCCCTTAATAAAGCCGAACTGGGTAGGGTCCAGTGTTTGGAGGATCCCAATGTCTCTGTTAATGAGTTCCATGATGATGCGCTTCATAGCCTTGCAGACAAAGCTAGTCAGGCTTATAGGCCGATAGTTCCTGGGGTCTGTTGCGGCTCCACCTTTGTGGAGTGGAATAACCGTTGCTGTGTGCCACTCTATGGGTACATAACCTGTGGAAAGTCTCAGTTTGAACAGTGTGTTTAGGTGAGGGATTAGTTCGTCTTTGAGCTCATGTAGGACACAGCCTGGGACACCGTCCGGTCCCATTGATGCTGTGTTTTTGGCTTTGGAGAGGGCTGTTTTAACCTGAGTGTCTGTGATTTCAGGAACTCTACATTCTTCTGGTATAGTTATGGGCCCTTTTGGGGGTGAGGGGGGGTGAGGTTTGCGCTGAACCTGTCTGCCAGGATGTTGGCAATATCGGTCAGTTCAGTGTATTTTGTACCATTCTGCACTAACTCTGAGCAGATTTAAGCATTGCTACTTAGATTCTTGACATAGCTAAAGAATGCCTTGTGGTTATCTTTGGAGTCCTTGGCAATTTTTCTTTCGAAACTTGCCTTGGATGATTTTATGAGGGATCGTAGCTTCTTGCTGATACTCATCAGGGATGTCTTCCCATCTTGGGATTTTATTCTTTTCTGTAATAGTTTCCTCCTACTATTGTATAGCTTGTGTATGGCAGGAGTCCACCAGACTGGTTTCCTTTTTGGAGGAGTGAGTCTTGATTTTTCTTGGGATAGCACGATCCATGCATTCTTGTAGGTGCCTGTAGTATGTATTAGTAAAGGATTTTGCAGATTGGACAATGTTATCCTTTAGCATGGAGGCTTTAAAACTTTCCACCTCGGTCTTAAGTAATGTGAAGTTTGCTTTTGAAAAGTTTTTCACAGTGGTTTCCTTGTCTGGGGGTGGGGGTGGAATGTGGATATTCAAAGTGATTTGTTTATGGTCAGATCTAACCAGCGAGGGGTTGAACACTGGTCGCCCATGTTGGTGATGACCAGGTCCAATATGTTGTCACCTCTGGTGGGAGTGTTGACCAGTTAATCCAGGGCATTTGAGTTATAAATTCTAGGAAATGTTGGGCAAGGGAGTTAGTACTCCAGTAGTTCTCCCAATTAATGTTTGGGTAATTGAAATCACCCAATATTAGGATGTTTGGTAGGACTTTTATATTTCCCAGTGTTTCCAGAAATGCAGAATGGGGGTCCTGGGACATGGTGGGTGATCTGTAGCAAGCTACAATTTGAATTGCAGTTTTGCCCATTGTTAGTTGCAAGTGGATGATCTCTGAAGCATCGTGTTGTGCCACTAAACTGGAGTTGTGGGTATCCTTGATGAATATGGATATGCCCCCGCCTTTTGTATTTCAGTCCGAGTTCTGTATTTATATACATATACATCTATACACACACATTTTTTATATATATATATATATATATATATATATATATATGTATACAAATACTTGGTTTCTGCATCTCGGAGTATTCATAAGGTAAATAAAGGATTTGATTGTAATAAACAGGAACTTCATCCTATCAGCCTTGTTCTTAAGGTATGAACCTGGGTTTCCTTTTTTGATGACTGTTGATAGTGTGTTTTTTATTTGGCTGTGAATAAATAGGACTGAATGAGTTTAATTTTAATATTTTAACTTGAATACATTATAATTTAGCTTGTTTCTTGCAGGCATGCGCTGTGAAATTCATTTTGTTTGAATACAGCACTTTGTCTGCTACTTAGATCAGTACGGCTGTGAGCTGTTATAGCTGCTTCCTACAGTGCAGGGTTTGATTCCCTCTGCCTTCATTTGTCTGTTGTGTGACTTTGACCAAGCCACTTTGCCAGTGTTCCAGGGCTGTCCCTGAAAAGTGACACTTGGGTTTACCAGACTGTTTCAGACTGTTAGCAAATGCATTACACATTTGTCAGTTCCTGCACACTTCACATAGCTGCTAATTATTTTTTCACTTTAAGCAATTTGACTGTGAATCTCAGTATGTCTCTTGTAGTTTAATGGGTTACTGGATGCATTTTCAGTCATCATTGGTTTCAAGATAAGAGAGTCTAGATGTTTTCTGTTTCTCATGCTAAGTCTGTTTTCAATGTGAGAGTGCTTTGTTTTGCTTAGAAAAGGTCTGTTGTGTTTTTGCTGTAATATTTGAAACAAAAAATGTAAATGAAATCCAGATATCTGTGATAATGGTAAAAGTAAAGAATTTTATTTATTTATTTAACATTTGTTTACCTGGAAAGTCTGACTTGGAACAAAGCCAATTTTTACCAGAGGTCTGGGGAGAAATGCTCTAGACGCATGTCTTTGTAAAACAATATATAAACTTCCATGTTTGAAAAGTGTTATTTGGTAACTGGGGAGAGACAGACACATAATGTGATACTGGTATGACTGGTGGGGACCTGGTTTATTACCCTGCATGGGGCCACATTTGACCATGATCCAGTTCTTTTGACTATGGAGGCGTTTTCTGAAGCAATACATCGGCCACTTAGGTCATTTTTGTACTCCGTTATGTCAGAGGAGATAACTATTCTGGATGACATGGAAGACTTAGACAGGTCAAAAATGAGATGTCGATGTCCTGCAAACATGCAATGTCCCACCTCACCCCCACTCCTCCAAAACAGTATGTTGTATTCATACATACACATACATATACATACACTGTTCTTTGCAGTATGCTTCTGACTGCATATGCTTTCATTACAGTGGAAGTAGGCTTCTCATACAGGCTTTAAAGTGGGCTAAAGGAATGAATAGCCCAAAGTGGTGTTTTACATAGGCAGTACTGCTATTACTACATGATCACACACCAAACAGGTTCAACATTCATTTGTAATTTTGCTTAAATTTTTTGTGCAGTTATCCTTTATGCAATTCATATTGGTATTATATACATGGCTCATTCATATCACACATATACTTCGGTTTTATGGTAGTATATACAATTTGAAAACTACATAAATAAATAAACTGCAGTTTTAGACCACTAGCTGCCTTTATTGCCCTGTGTTCCCCAGCCTTCAGTAGCTTCCGGCACCCCTGCCTACGGGAAAGACATCACAGTTTAAAAAAAATGATGAAAAAATTATTGTGCACGGCACAGAATCTGCAAAGCAATTTGCAGCACATTGGGCATTTGCATGCTTTTTTTGTTTCACCCCTGTCAATTGCAGGGTGTTAAGTGGTCATTTGTCACTATTCAGAAGATAGGGAAAAGTCACAAGAAATCAAATTAACTTCCTGGTTCTTTGATGTGGCTTTCCCTTATCTTGCATTGGTACAGCTCATGCAATTGGTCGATTGCCGTTGCTGACACCAGGAGATGGGCTTGTAGGGTGGTAATATTTTTTTTGTAGACTTTAGATTTTCTTTCCCTTTTTAATAATGTTGCAGCTGTCTTCATTTTGTAAGGGATTTTTTTTCAGCACATGTCTAGCTCTGCAGCAGGATGACAATTTGTAGCTGATTTAGACAGGATTCACTTTCAGTCCTTTACTTCCTTGTACTAGCAAGTTGCAACTCTTTTGGAAATTTAGTTGACAAGCTTTTTTCTTCCCAGATGCACTGCTGTAGATCAGAGCTGCATTACACTTCTGAAATGAAGTGGGCATTTTCCTGCAGTAAATATTATGGGATGGATGTAAATATACTTCTGCTTAAATCTACCTGGATGTTGTGCTACATCTGTTTCATTCATACATCTGAAGTGTCTGGATTTTCAGAAAGTTAAGATTTTTGCCTCATATTTTGTTCTGTTTCTCATAAAATGTGTGTATGTATTTTCTGACAAATCACTAAGAATTGCCATTACTTATGGCAGACATATCAGTTTCAGACTTTATATCCATCAGAAAAAAATGCATGCTATTTTTCAAGTTAGTAAGAGCAACATTTAAAATCTGTTCCTGTTTGGCTATTGTTTTCTCATTATTTCTGACTTTGTCCAAGAATTCTTGAGGTAAGAAGTTGAAAGGTATTTTTATCAGAATTGAATTGTAGCCAATTTTGACCAACATGATTAGCAGAACAAAAACTGATCTAATTTTCTGATGACTAGTGTGATGCTTTTTGTATTAGATCTTTTTATGAGAGTGGTGATTTGTAGGGTACATATGTGCGGTGAAAAAGTAAATTTCCCAAGGTACTGTATATCAAATTACATGAATTAGATGTGGGATGTGGGTATAACAAGTAATAGATGAGTAAAGCATTATTTAACAGGTTTAACTGAAGGACACTGAACAGTCATTGACTATTGATATGCATGCTATTCGTGACTGTGTGTACTGTAGATATTATATTGAGATTATTATAGCAGATAGAATACAACTTTTTTTTTTGCTGTATAGTTGATTTGGGTCCCTATCAAATGATAGAAAACTTATTTGATGGAAAATCATTTGGCTGAAACCAAAACATAGAAAGCTTAAAACACTGAAAACTCATTTGACTGAAACTCAAAACACTGAAAATGCTATATGCCCTTTTCCCCACTGTAGTGCAATCCTGAAGTTAGTATATATAGTTAGGGGTGTGTGGGGGGTGCAGCCCCCCACAATGGGGGGTGTGGGGGTATAGCCCCCAAAATACTTCATACATTTAAACCCTACACATGGATACTTATAACTACAATGAATAACTGTTTGGATAAAACAATGTTTACATAAACTATGTAACTGTGCCCCCCACACACCCCTAACTATATATACTAACTCCAGGATCGCACTACCGTGGGGAAAAGGGCATATAACATTTTCAGTGTTTTGAGTTTCTGTCAAATGAGTTTTCAGTGTTTTGAGCTTTATATCTTATGGTGTCAGTGAAATGAGTTTCTATCAAATGAGCTTTCTATCATTTGATAGGGACCCGTTGATTTATGATAGACTGCTGAGAGTAGGATGAAGCAAATAAAAAGGCAAATCTGTTTCCAGGCAAACAGGAGTGTAGAGCTGCCCAAATCTTTCTACCTGGAAGTAGAGTCCTGAATCTAATGAAGAGAACACCTTAATATCCTTATATAACCACAGTTTTTGTCTGTAATTTTAGGGTCTTTAACCTGTGTTCAGCAAAGTTATCTACTTGTTCTGCCTGTAGTGCAGAGCAGGGGTGGAATTTAGTTGCCTTTCTTAGCATTTGAGGGAGATTTATTAAAGGAGTCTATTCTTCAGGGCTGGCTTAGTTTTTTTTCTGACTTGTTTATGTCATGGCTATTAATTTAGTTGATTGAAGAGAAGCTTATTTAGTCCCTCCCACACACATTTATGCACATTAACGTGTGCAAAAGTACAACTTTTCTTTGAAGGTGCAAACTGTGTGAAGGGAATGTGTTTTATTTATTATTTGTCTTTGTTTACCAGGAATGTCTGACTAGGTACACATTTTCAGCAGAGGTCCAGGAAGAAAAGCTCTATTTGCTTATATTTAATTATACCAAGTTCCAGTCAAACACAGAGTAATTATATTTATACACAAATTATAGTTACATTTATACACTGTAAGATTGTAAGGAGGCGGAAGTTAAAGAGCACACATGCAATTTAGTGGAATGTACAGGCAGCAGGTTATGTATAAAAACTGTTTTGTCATTTCAGTAAGAGGTTGAGAATATTATGTTTAAGGTGAGTATTTGGAGAGTATCATACAGTGAACGTTTTAACCTTATGATGAGCATGTACAGGGCCAGGACTGGTTTAGAAGTTGTTTAAGCAGTGGTGTAAAACTATTGAGTTTGCCGGAGAGGTTTGTTTGTGTGGGGATACAATTCCAGAGTTTAGCAACATACTGGGAGTAGAGTGTTTCCTGCAACATTATTTGACTTACCTGTGAGTAGTAAGAATTTGTTACTAGAGTGGAGGTCCCTTGCTGGACAGTAGGGTAGTAATCTGTTTTGTAGTGACTGCTATCCTCCTGTTTTAAGGTAAGAGGTCTTTACTGACAGCAGTCTTATGCTTTTGGTATATTCCTTTTAGTAAGTTTGATGGCCTGGAAATGTATTTGCTCGATATTTAATTTTATGTGAACATAACCTGAAATTTAGTTTGTCTTTTGCCATCCTTTTTTCCCCAGTGGGTAGAACAATTTTGTTATGATTAACCTTCATGTGTGAACTAGTACACATATTTTCAAACTCCATACTCAAGTCAATGAATGTGTGGGTAAGTGTGTGTCTCTCATATCACAAGCGATGTTAAGACTCATGCAGGTGTGGGTATTGGCAAGGCATAAATGATCTCATGGCTTGGTTGCCTTCTATTTCCTATGATCCTACAAGGCTAATGGGTTTGTGGTTTCCAGGGTCTATGAGGGGGTCTGTCATTGTGGAATCACTACAGCAGTGCACAATGATTTGGGGACATAGCCTGTAGCTAGCCTTAGGTTGAAGAGTTTAAAGAGGGGATCAGCAAGAGTGTTTGACATTGTTGATTAGACCACCTAGTATGTTATCCAGACTTATACTGTTTGTGCTTTTGGATCTTGAGAATATCTTTTTTTTTACTAAATAATTTTTATTTTTTTTGTTTGTAGACAAATTATGATACAGTGAATTTAAGTTACAATTCAAAATAAAAGAAAATAGTTAATAACTATAACAATATGTACAATATTTACAGGTGATCCAATGAAAAGGATTAACCAATAAGGTTATAAAGAGGAATAATCACATAGAACTAGTATAACCTTTACTGGTATATATTCACATAAATCCATCTTAGTTTATGACATTTCAATTTCATGTAGAAGAAATTCTATCCTTTTGTAATGTGTCTATAAGTATTAAGATTTTATTCCAAGGATTGTCTGTCCAACGTCTAGGAAAAATTCTTTCTTCTTTGACTTTTATTTCTTTTTGTGCAGATTCCTTTAATAGAGATATGAAGTCTTCATAACTTGGAGGGATAGTGGATTTCCATTTTCTTGTTATACATTTTCTGGCTACAGCCAGAATAGACCATAAAAGATATTGATCACTTTTACTCATAGTTACTGAGTCGTCTACATTCAAAATAATTAAAGATTTTGTTAGAACAAATTTATCATTATAAATGGCTTGAAGAAATTTATTAATATCTTCCCGGAATTTTTTAATGCAATCATAAAATATATGTATCCAATCTGCCTCACAATTTACAGTACATCTCCAGCATGTGGGCATTTGGGCAGGGTCAAATTTGGCTATTTTATGTGGTGTATAAAAGGCTCTATGTAAAAATTTCCATGTGAAGATTTTCCATATCTGGAAGTTTGATGTTAGCTTAACTGACAACAAAAGGTCTTTCATATCTTCAGATGATAGATTTATTGTCAAGCCCTTTGTTAAAATGTTCACAACATTTTGACCTATTTTGGTTTTATACACTATTAAAATTTTGTATAATTTAGATATAGAAATTAGCTTATTATGATTTCCATAAATCAATTCTTGCATATATTTTATGAACTTGGGTATATTATTAAAGTTTGAATCATTAATAATTCTACATAAATCACTTGCATATTGTAGTATTTTTTTGTAGTTCTGTTCTGTCTACTTCAAATATACTAAACTTGTTTATTACTTGTTGGGTGGTTAAAGTACTGTGATTATTTAAGCATTGAAACCAGTAAATAAAGTTTTTGGATTCCCAATTAATGAGTATTTTTTCTTGGATTTTTTCTTTAAAATTCTTTGATGTTTTAAATGGTATTAAGAGTTTGAACCATAATTTTATGTCTGGATTTGTAATTATAAATTTTCTAAATAGATTATAAATATTATTCAGATATGATAAATTAGTGGGCTTTGTTGTTTTATTTTGTAAGCTATGACATAGTACATGCCAAAATATGTTATTATAATTTTCCAAATCCATATTTTTTAATATTTTGTTTTCATTTAAGAAGAAAGTTAGATGTAAAATTTTCCATGCGGATGAATAATTTGGATTTACCCAGTTTAGTATAAGTTTAATGATGGAAACTTTAATATACGTTTCTATGTCTGGAAATTTGATTCCTCCCAAGTCCCAGGGTCTAATATGATGTGAGAAAGCAATTCTATTCTTTTTTGGATACCAAAGAAAATCCATTAAAAGTTTCTGTATTGTCTTTATAACTTTTTTATCTGGTAAAATAGGGATTGCTAATGCTATATAATTTATTTGTGGTAGTAATATCATTTTTATTAACTGTAACCTATCTTCCAAGTTTAATATTAATTTATTCCAGCTATTAATTTGTTTTTGAATTAAATTTTGGATTTTATTATAATTTAAGGTCATGGTAGTATCTATGTTCTCGGATATAAGAATTCCTAGATATTCTAGTGAAGAAACCTTTTCTCCAATTATTTGATATTTATTCAGATGCAAGTCATCTATTTTATTTAGAAGTATATGTTTTGACTTGGATTTATTGAAATAAAGACCTGAAATGGAAAAAAAATCTTCTACCTGTTTCTCTAATTCTTGCATGGACTCTTCATTCGGTCTTAAAGTCAGCATTATATTGTCAGCAAATAACATGATTTTACAATTAAATTTATTGTAAAAGTTAATTCCTTCTATTTTTAGATCACTTCGTATTGCAGACGCAAATAATTCTATCACCAGGGCAAACAGTATGGGAGACGTAGGGCAACCTTGCTTAGAGCCTTTAGTTATTTTGAAAGCTTCCGAGGTAAATGGACCTAATTTTACATAAGCCAGGTTATCTTTATATATATTCTTTATTAAATTTATAAAGTTTAATGGGAATTCAAAAAGTTCCAAAATTTTAAATAGATACTTCCAGTTTACCGAATCAAATGCTTTCTCTATATCTAATGTGATTATAAGAGCTTCTGAATTGTCTCTGTTCAAAGCTTCTATAATGGTTAAAATTCTCTGAATATTGTCATATGTGTGTCTTCCAAATATAAAGCCTGTTTGGTCTTCATTTATGACTTTAGTCAGGGATTTCTTAATTCTATTTACTAAGATAGACATAAAGATTTTATAATCATTATTAAGCAGAAAGATAGGTCTATATGAGCTACATTGGGATGGATCGCTTTTATCTTTCTTTATAGGGGTAACTAGTGAATATTTCCAAGATGGTAGAATAATCATTTGAGTTTGAATATCATTTAGCATGTTATGAAGTAGAGAAATTGCTGAATTTGGGAAAAGTTTATATAATTCCATTATTATTCCATCCATTCCTGGTGATTTGTTGTTTTTACTTACTTTAATTATGTCTTTTATTTCTTTTATGGAGATATGCTTGTCCATTTCTACTTTTAATTGGTCAGGTAGTTTTTTTATTAAGGAACTATTAAATTTCTGATCTGAAAATGAAATATTATTATCATTATTTCCATAATGCTTAGCATAATAGAACTTAAAAGCTTCAAGAATATCATTCACATCAGATACCTTTTTTTCCCTTTTCCTTCATGTATTATGTTTATGATGTTATTTTCTAAATTCTGCTTTTTAATTCTCATTGCTAGATTATGTAAGTGTTTTGGAGAAGTTGAAATTGAAGCAAATTTTAGTTTTTCCAAAGCTAGATTTGTTTTATGAGTGAGGAATTCATTGTATTTTTTATTTAGATCTATAATTTCTTTTTTTTCCTGAGAATCTATTACATCATAAGAACTTGTATTTATTTCTGTTATTCGTTTTTGTATGTTGTGTAATTCAGATTCCCATTCCTTTGTTTTATTTTTAAACCATCCTATAATCTTGCCATACAAAAAAGCCTTAAGTGTATCCCAAGTTATTATATTATTTGTATCGATAATAGGATTTGTTTCTAAGAAATATTTGATTTCTGAATCTAGCCAAGGTTTAAACTCTTTTAATTTAAGGATGTAAGCTGGTATTCTAGTTATAGTGTTTAATCTTTTGAAATCAATTTGTACTTTAAGAATTAAGGCATTATGGTCTGAGAGGGGACATGGAATAATAGAAAATGTTGTTATCCTACTGTTTAAATCAGAGGAGACCAATATTTTATCTATTCTTGTTTTAGTATTAAAGCGATAATCGCTATGTGTGTAACTTAATGAGTTAGAATCTTTAAAATTAAATGTATCTATTAGATTTAAGCTTTCTAATCATCTTTTGAAATATTTACTTACGGGTGTGAGACGTAACTTTCTTTTATTAGTTGTTTCAGAGTTATCTAGAATACAATTGAAATCTCCCCCTATTATTATCATGCCTTTGTTAATTAATTCTATGTGTTTTTTAACCGTAGACAATCCTATTCCAGGAATCCAGTAGATATTTATTAAAGTCCAAATCCTATTTTGATATTTTATTATTACAATTGATATTAACCCTTCTTTATCTTCATGTTTGTAAATGATCTGAGGAATAACTACACTTTTTTCCATAAAATTATAACTCTTCTTGTTTTTTTTTTTTTGTAATGGGAGTGAGAAAGAATTAGATAGTCACTAGGTTTCCATGTGAAATTATCATCTCTTTTAAAATGAGATTCTTGTATAAATATGATTTGTGCTTTTTGTAATTTCAAATATCTTAGAAAATTCGACTTTTTTATAGGATTATTTAAACCATTAATATTTATAGATAATAAAGTTGTGTCTGTCATTTTTTTAAGTATTTATTTGTACTTTTGGAATGTTTGTTCTTGAAATTTTGTTTTACCTTGGAAGTTAATGTGTTTAGAGTATTAGATTTATCCTTTCTTTTAAAAGTTATTTTGAGATGAATATATTTATTTCTATTTATGCTTAAAAAAAGTTTCAAATTGGACCACTGAAAAATGAAAAAGCTGAAAAACATTGCGTTAACATGTTTTAAATAAACAATTAATGATTTTACCATTCTAAATCCCAAACATGAAGTGTCTAGCACCTCAAATCTGTTTGGACTTAAAAGTTCAAACAGATTTACCCTCAATAATAATAGTTGCATTAATGAGGAAATGTTGCTTTAAATTGAGCTCATCAAAAAAAAAAATGAAAACTAAAACCAGAGAACAAGATACACTTATTATGTAAATAACACATATGTCTAGTCTGTGAAGTTTTGTTCATTACTAATTAGATTCTAAAATGAGATATTATTTCAAATTGTAAACAATTTAAATAAGACATTTGTTAATTGCTTTAACAATATATTAGATGTTCATTTTTCATTAATATTATGAAATTTTTACAAATTACCAATTGTAGATAATATATTAGCAAATATCAGATCATTAATGTTCATTAGTAATATTTAACATTGTTATTAATAATGAAAAGAAGTAGAGTGAGTATGATAGATAGATATTGTTTAAAATAAAAGAGATTTTTTTTTACATATTTTTAGATCTATATAAGTTATTACATCAGTATAGTGAAGTTAATTGACATATAGCTAACCACTTATCGAAACCAATTAAAGTCCTTACAGATAATAATATTAATTTATAAGATTTAATATAACAGCAGTTAGAATTAAAGCAATATTTATAGTGCTTTACATTAAAGCATTTTCTCATTCTTCAGTTAATGTCAGTTTTATAACTCTGATAATTCCACAATCTAAAATTAATAACATGTGTAAAAGATTTCACTCCTAAATTACTTATATGTGATCTTTTGTAGTTCTGTTATTAGTAAGTTATTATTCATAAGATTTTCTCTATTAAGTTCAATTTAAAAATCACACATCAGATATTGTCTTCTGCTTATCACAAATGCAATGAGCGTCTGGTAACTAGTAAAAGGTCTCAACTTATATGTTAAAACTATAAAACAGAAAGGAGAAAGGTTAAAATTAGAATTATACTTGCAAAGGAAATGTACCTTGATAACATTTCTATATAACTTAATAACTATAAGTAACTTATCTAACACAGTGTCGGTTAGATGTGTTCACTGAGCGCATGTATTATACTTTTACCAGACACTCACCCATTAAGACACGACAGTATTTAAATGATTCACTATCTTTCTTGTTATAATAGCGTTGTCTTCAAAGCAGATCCAGCGCTATACTTGCATGAGATATTAACTGAGATTGATAATAAACCATAAAATTTTTAATAAAATACCAAAGAATATATGAAGTGTGAAAATAATTGAAGCAAACGCTTCCTTTACTGTAATCAAAACAGCGATGTTAAGGAAAGAACTCTGCGATAGTGCGTGCTTATATGCCATCTTGTGATCAGTAACTTAAATTGCATCTAAACACGCTAGGATATATCGCGTGCTTATGAATGTGGACGGTGAACAACTTTTCAGACAAAAAGAAAAAAAAAAAAACTGAAAAGCCGAACAGAAGGCTCATGAATACTGTCCACCCTCAGATAATACATTAATGTTCTAGATGTTTCCCAAAATGTTCACGAGTCGTTCCATTTTATAATATTTTCATTAATATACTTTACATTAATTCAAATTAATAAATTGTAAATGTGTACCTTTAAGCTACATAAAAGCATTCACCAAGAACAACAATATTTATTCAGGCAATAATAGCGCACTTTTCTAGTAACTAATTACTTGTATAAGGAAGAAAACAGCGGTGTTAAAGAGGAAAACTTTGCAATAGTTTGTATTTACACGCCAACTTCTGGCCAGTAACTTAAATTACATCTATGTACAGTTAAATATGTCGTGTGCTATGTATGAAGCAGTGAACAACTTTTTAGATAAGGAAACTAAAAATAACTGAGCAGAAGGCTCGTGGATGTTTTTTTTTTTTTTTTTACTTTCAAATAATACAGTAATATACTGAATACATCTAAAATGTTCATGAGTGATTCTATTGTATAACATTATTATCACAATACTCTACATAAAATTAAATCAATGAATTTCAAATGTGCACTTTTGAATAAATTATTATTTTGCACTGTTCCAGTAACCAAATACTTGTATAGAGAAGAAACAGCCGTGTTAAAAGAGGAAAACTCTGCAATAGTGTGTATTTATACACCATCTTCTGGCCAGTAACTTAAGTTACATCTATGTACAGTTAAACATGTCACGTGCTGTGTATGAAGTGGTGAACAACTTTTTAGACAAGGAAACTAAAAATAACTGAGCAGAAGGCTCGTGGATGTTTTTTTACTTTCAAATAATACAGTAATATACTGAGTATATCTAAAATGTTCATGAGTGATTCTATTGTATAACATTTTTATCATAATACTCTACATCAAATTAAATCAATGAATTTTGAATGTGCACTTTTGAATAAATTATTTTGCACTGTTCTAGTAACCAAATACTTGTATAGAGAAGAAGCTGCAGTGTTGAAGAGGAAAATTCTGTGATAATGTGTATTTACACACCATCTTCTGGTCAGTAACTTAAATTACATCTATGTACAGTTATATATATCATGTGTAATGTATGAAGTGGTTTCTAAGGTAAACACCTTAACCATTACACCACCCTCCCACCTTGTATAAGTTAGTACTAAGCTAACTGCCCTTGCGAGCCATTGTAAGCCTAGCCAATTATCCCTTGTGAGACTCAAACCCTGTACCTTGTGTTTGTAAGGCAAACACCTTAACCATTAGGCTACCCTCCCATCCCTGAACAACTTTTTAGATAAGGAAACTAAATATAACTGAGCAGAAGACTCGTGGATGTTTTTTTACTTTCAAATAATACAGTAATATACTGAATACATCTAAAATGTTCATAAGTGATTCTATTGTATAACATTTTTATCACAATACTCTACATCAGATTAAATCAATGAATTTTGAATTTGCACTTTTGAATAAATTGTTATTTTGCACTGTTCTAGTAACCAAATACTTGTATAGAGAAGAAGCTGCAGTGTTGAAGAGGAAAATTCTGTGATAATGTGTATTTACACGCCATCTTCTGGCCAGTAACTTAAATTACATCTATGTACAGTTAAATATATCACTTGTAATGTATGAAGCAGTGAACAACTTTTTAGATAACGGAAACACAAAATAACTGAGTAGAAGGCTCGTGGATGCTTTTTTACTTTCAAATAATACAGTAATATGCTGAATACATCTAAAATGTTCATGAGTGATTCTATTGTATAACATTTTTATCACAATACTCTACATCAAATTAAATCAATGAATTTTGAATGTGCACTTTTGAATAAATTGTTATTTTGCACTGTTCTAGTAACCAAATACTTGTATAGAGAAGAAGCTGCAGTGTTGAAGAGGAAAATTCTGTGATAATGTGTATTTACACGCCATCTTCTGGCCAGTAACTTAAGTTACATCTATGTTCAGTTAAACATGTCACGTGCTGTGTATGAAGTGGTGAACAACTTTTTAGATAATGGAAAGTAAAAATAACTGAGGAGAAGGCTCGTGGATGCTTTTTTGCTTTCAAATAATACAGTAATTTGCTGAATACATCTAAAATGTTCATGAGTGATTCTATTGTATAACATTTTTATCACAATACTCTACATCAAATTAAATCAATGAATTTTGAATGTGCACTTTTAAATAACATAAATGTGACTTCTAAAAATGATAATATTTATTCAGGCATCGAAGATGCCTTAATTTATCAACTAAGTAGTTGTATAGTGAAAACCATTTAAAAGGACAGTTTATATTAAAAGCTTAGTGACAAAACAAAAAGAATGTCTAGTAGACTTCATTGGCTACTGCTTTCAAGTATTTAGAGAACAAATATGTACTTCAGGGCTTTAGTAAGTTATTAATTAGTACTAAAATTTAAGTATTATATTAAACTAAATAATTAAATAAGCAAAGAAAAAAGAAAACTGCTTTATACTAGTGTAACAAAGAGTTTAGTTTTAATATATTATAATCATACCTTAGTTGATACTTTGAGAGAAATAGTATCATCAGAGTTCTTCTTGTCAGTCTTTTGCTTCTTCTTTTCTCTTGCCTCCGACCAAATATTTTTTCCTGGAGCCCTTTTTAAAGAGGATGAATTTAACCAGTCCATTTCTTCAGGTAGTGGAATTATGTTATTATTCTTTATGAAAGATGTGGCTTCCTCTATGCTGTTGCATGTTCTCATGTCGTTGTTATATTGGATTCTTATTTTGGCTGGATAAGAGAGCTGCGCTTTGATTTTATGTTGTTTCAAAAGTTTTACTAATGGCCATGTTTTCTTCCTTATATCCAGAACTCTTGTTGAATAGTCATTATCAAATCTTAATAGTGACTGTTTATACATAACAGGACTTTTCCTCCATGCAGATCTCAGTATAAGCTCTTTGTCCATAAAAGAAAGAAATTTAACTACTATGGATCTTGGAGCTGATTTAGAAGAAATAGAAAGTGGCTTACCGATAGCTCTGTGTGCCCTTTCTATCCCATAAGATAAGCCTTCTTTTAGTCCGAGAACTTCAGGAAACCAAGAGTTCAGGAATGAGATAATGTCGTCACCTTCGGATTTCTCTGGAAGACCAAAAATCCTTATGTTTGTTCTTCTTTCTCTATTCTCTATATCATCAACTTTATTTATTAACCAAGTGTTCTGTTGTAGCAGAAATTGAGTATGTAGTTCACTTTCTTTTAACCTCCCATCAACATCACTTAAGGAAGTCTCAATGTCTGATATTTTTATTTGTTGCTGTTGTAAGATTTCTTTAAAAACTTCTGTTTGTTTTTGGCAGTTATCCTTTAGACTTTCTAGATTTTCAGTAAATCTGTCCATTTTTAGCGATAAGTCCAGCAGAGTAGCAGATATCTGTTGCATCTCTTTTTTATAATAGAGTCTGAGTGTGAATTCTTGGAGTTACTCATCTTCAAACAGTTTGGAGTGTCCTCTGTAGTATTTGACAGGAAAATTTCAGAATTTTTTCTTCAAAATTGGTAGTTTTGTTGTAAATTACTTCATCTTTAATATTTACCCCATTTTTTTTAAATATATTTAGTTTTTCCTATATTTTCTAGTATGAGTATGAAGAGCTCAAAATCAAGCTGCTCTCAGTTAGCCATTAGGCTCTGCCCCCCCTTGAGAATATCTTAAAGACATAATCCTTTGCAATTTTAGGTGGGGGAGTGACTCATGGATGATCGGATTTGGCAATGAAGCTTCAGGAGAGATGTTTGCCCTATCTTTTGGGATGGAGTGGGAAGTAATATTGCAGAAAAGTTCTGAGTAGTGTTGTCAATCATTTCTTAGTCTTCTGACATAGCTGAAGGACTTGTAGTTACTCTTTGCTGCAGTTGCTAGTTTCAGTTCGTGGGATGTTTTGTTAGTCTTTATAGTGGCTTCACTTTCTTAGTGAGCTTCTTTTATACTTTTCTCATGCTGAGAGAGTTCTAGTCCTTCTTAGCGATTTAGATAGTTTCTTCTTTTTGTTGTGTACTTTACTACATTTACTACCCAACAGGATGCTTTATTTTTGAATCTTCTGTCATATATAGCCTGACAGGGCTGCTAGGTCATTGTATTTGATTAGATGGCCATAAAGAACCTTTGTGTAACTGTCAGAAAGAACAGGGTCAACGGCAGAAGCCTAGTGGATATATTTAGGAAGTTACTAGACTAACGGCCATAGATCCTTTTTAAGCCTAGCCATTCATGCCTCAGTTTTCCCAACTGTCAATGCCCATGGAGTAGAACAGTCATGGAATATGCCTATCTCTAAGGGTATCTACAAACTGCCTCTGTTCATAAGGACCACAGGTGACAAGCAGGGGTTAATTTGTGATTTCCCATTCTTTGCTCCAAACTGCATTTCAACAGGCCTGGGTTTCACATGAATAAGGAGTCTGTTCCAGGGAAGGGGTAATCTCTTGTGATTTCATTCCATAATTGCATGGGGTTTGCCTTCTTAAAGTATTTAAAGGTAGTGATGTTGGTTACTTGAAGTTTGACTTTCCTAGGGTAAATTGGAGTTCTGAGTTCACAGGGAATGTCTCCAAGTATTCCTTCAAAAGCCATACCATCAGTATGGAGCACTGATATCCCAGCACAGTTTCTAGTGGGCTTAAATGGATGGCAGATGCAAACCCAGCAAGGAAGGACTGCTTTGCTAGCATTTGAACACTGTTTCTGTATCTTCACATACATGAAAATTCCAGTTCAGACAGTTTATTAAGACTCCTGGCATTGAGAAGAGTCGCACTGATGTTGACCAATCTGGCTTTACATGCATTTAAGTTGAGATGTTCATAAGGTGAATTCTGCCTAAAAAATCATGCAGGGGCAGTTTAGCCAGTACGCAGAACCCATTGAACAAGAGATGCAGAATTTTTGCAAAACCAAGTAAGACTACTGATAATCTTGTCCCATGGTTATATAAACTGGATCTCCCTTGAATGACTCCAGCTACTTAGCAAATTCTTGAAGCCAGTTACTAAGACACTGACAGCAGTTAGAATATGAGTAGATACTAGTGTCAATACACAGTATCAACTCATTCATTTGCAGACCACACCTTTTATATATGATATGCCAGTTCTGAAACACTGGCCAGAGGCTTGGTCATTGCTAACAGCATACTCTTGGTTTGAATGCAGAGTTCTTGGCTCTCATCTCCAAGGCAGGAATGAACAGGAAAACTGGACAAAGGCAGGAGAACAATTAGGCAAGACATAGTAGCACTGCTACTAAAAATTACTTATGTCAGCATTTGTTTGTTAGACATCTGGGGGCTGTGTCACACTATATTAAAATGCAGTCATAAATGGGCATCTGAGTAAAACTCCATTGGAGTGAAATCTGACTGAAGGTAAATGGAAAGGCATTTTATATTTTTTTCTATGTAAGGAAGATGCACCTTTGGACTGATATGCCTATATTGTTTTATCATGCAAGTTATTATTATCCTGGCATACAACTGCCGGTGGTCAGTTCAGAGAGCAGAACTCCGAAGACCACAACATGGTGATTTGGGTGTGGCTTGATGATGGGGGGGGAGGCAGCAGTTTGGGGGCTGTGAGTACAAATTTGAAAATCCTGGCTACACCCCTGACCCATTTTGGAGGACCATTTCCTGTTCTGTGCCAAGCACAGAGGCAGCTTGGAGAAACAAGGAGGCAGATGGAGAGAGAAGGAGATAACTGAGTGGTGAACCAAATGGAGGAGAATGCAAATATTGAGATCAGAGAATGTGTGCAGGATTCTAAAGAAATGTTTCAAAGAAATCTGTTTGATAGAGATGAGTCAGCAGATGATGGATGTGTAATTAGAACCCTCCAGTTGGGAGGGTTGTGGGGTGATTTATTTAAACTAATGCTTGTACAGAATGAGCCAGAAAATGAAGAAGATGTTTTCTGGTGGGGGGACGTTATGGAGAAAATACAAAAGGATGCAGAGACAATCCTGAAAAATAGTGGTGAGATGACAAATAAACCACATGCAGAGTAAATATAAGAAGGCAACAGTGGAGTAGCAGAAAAGAAGGCAGGAAAAAAATGAAAAATGGAAGTAGATGGTAAGTAAAAATGACAAAGAAATGGACAGGTATGAAGTGTGGAGCAATGTAATACTTCCATTATGTGTAAAAGCACAATGAGCTAATAGCATTCATTCCTATTAAAAGAAAGAGATATTTTGTGACATTATATTTGAGACTGTTTTTCTTTCCAATGGAAAATTTTCGTGAGAATATGAAAAAACGAAGGACTGTATCCCATGGAATCTTTTTGTGATAAAAGCATGTAACAGAGAAACAAAAAAGAAAATTCATGTACAATTTTGAACAGAGGTAGGAAGACAGACTTTGAAAGGACATGTGAAAACTGGGTCTATATTAGATTATCAAACTTTCAAAAGTTTGACTATTATATGGTCGACACCATATGATCGAATTTTTGAAAGTTCGAATGTTTTAACGGAGATCTCCATACAGAGCGGAATGGGAAGATTTCCCTTTTCTGCACTGTAGTGCGATCTCGGAGTTGGTATACTTAAAGAATGGGAGGTGTGGGGGAGGTGCAGCCCCTCATGTGGGAGGTGCAGGGGGACTTGTCCCCCCTGCTTAAAACATTCAGGTAGGTTATTTGTGTAGTTTTTTTTTAATTAGATTTTCAAACTTTTAAAAGTTTGATCATATGGTGTTGACCATATGACAGTCGACTTTTGAAAGTTTGATCATCTAATATAGACCCTGAAAACTTTATGTAAAGACTGTTGGCTGGGGTTGTAATATTTTGCTAAAAATAGAAATAGAAGATGTTATACACACACCAAGGATGATAAATGCTGAGTGGAATAGGGGAATCATAAAATACTGGAGACAACCCAAATTTTTTTTTTTTTTTTTTTTTTTTTTGTGGAAAAGGACATTTGATAAGTAACTATGGCAGAAAATGCCATATTTTTGAGGAAACTGGACGTGATGCAAAACAAAATGTGAATTGGAATGTTATAAATGTAATAAAACTGGACATTTATGGATGGATGGGAATGATGAAAATAAGTGTAAGGAAAAAAAAAGAAAGAGAAGAAAATGAACTAAGAGAAGAAATGTCAGAAGTAATAGAAATAGAAGAAAAAATAATAAAGAGCACATAGAAGAAGCTTCTGAAATAAGTGATGAAGAAGACAAGAAAATTTAAAGGGATAAGTAAAAAAAGGAAATGGATGAAAAGAATATATACAGCTAATAGCTGTGGGGTGGTATATTGGTTATGGTGTTTCACTCACAAACACAAGGTACAGTGTTTAATTGTCAGCTTTAGGAGGGACATTGGCTGTGCTTAGACTCCCTGATTAAGAAAGCTAGCATAGTAATTAGCTATGAAACTATGAATCTAAGGGAAAATGAACATTTTATTTTTAAAGTGCTTTCTGTAAATGTGAATAGTATTAAGAATATAGAAGAAGAAAGGAGATTTTGGAGTGGTGTAATACATGTGATATAGATGTAATTATTTTAGAAGACACAAGATTTTTAACAAATAAAAAAAGATTGCAAACTAAGAAACTATGGGAAGGAAAGATAACCTGGAATTCGGGAAATGAAGGATGTTCTGGAATAGCTGCATTCTGTAGAAGTATAGTGAAGATATTAATTTAACTTTAGCAGAAACAGGAAGATTAAACTATTGTATATTTGAAATGGAAAGAGCAAGCATATATAATTAAAGCATTATATGCTCATACTAATTGTAAAGAAAAAGAAAGCTTATTTCATCAGATTTTAGACTACGCAGTGATAAATATGAATATTATATTAACAGGAAACTTTAATTGTGATTTAAGAGGCAATCATAAAAAGAAAAGAAATGATACAAGACAAATATTAGATGTTATAAAAGGGGTTTGCATAGAACTGAAACTGATTATTTTATAGTATCAGAAGGTTTAGTTATAGGATAAAGGGAAGTAGTTAAAACACGATTTTCTGATTATCTTACAATATGACTAGAGATAAAGGAAAACAGGATTATATAAAATAGGTAAAGGAGTAAAAAGTATAAATGAGAAAGCATGGAATGAAGAAGGAAAGAGATTAGTAATACACTTATGAAAAGATCATATTACTATGAAAACATTTTATAAAAATCGGTCTGTACTGTGGATGTTATTTAAGGAAAATATATTGTTTTATAGTGATAATATGATGTGAGAAAAGTAGAGAAAGAAAAATATAAAATAACATATAACGAAGCATTGAAAGATTTAGAACACAATGATAGAAAAACTATAAAAGAACATATAACGATGCATTGGAAGATTTAGAACATAATGATAGAAAGTACTTTGACAAAGAAGAATTATATGAAAGAAATCAAGAAAAAATAAAATAATTGTTATATAAGCAAATACATTTTTACAAGGAAAAAGAGAAGTATCATGTTACTGAAGCAGATTAGTAAAGGAAGATGATAGTGTAATGAGAGAAAAAATGTAAAAGGAGAAATAGAAAGAATTCAGGAAAATATTATGAATACTGTACTACAATCTGCACAAAACCATTTAAAGGAGTGAAAAAATGTGGAAAGTAAAGAAGTTAACAGAAAAAAAGGAGAATAAAGAGTTGCAAAAGAAGATTTCTTTAAATGAGCTAGATAAAGTATTAGGACAAGTAAATATAGATTCAGTTGCAGGGCCAGATGGAATAGGACATGATATGTACAGACATTTAAGTGATTGTCAGAAATATATATGTATATATATATATATATATATATATATATATATATATATATATAAAGATTTTGAATGAATTGTTAAATTAAATAAAGGTTTTATGTATAAAAAAATTATGTAGTGGAATATTTAAATTCACATAGAAATTAAAATAAAAAATTATGTAGTGGAATATTTAAATTCACATAGAAGAAGGAAGATAGAAGACGAAAAAGGAGATCCATATTACTGAATAATAATGATTAGAGGATCTCTATGAAAATAATATGAAAGAGATTTGAAACTTCTTCTTCTTTCGGCTTTTCCCAGTTAGGGGGTCACCACAGCAGATCACCTGTCCACTCATGATTGGCAGTGGAGGTTTATGGTGTCGAGTTTCCAGCCCAACCTTCCACAGAAGGCACACACATGGATGCACTCACACCTAGGGCCAATTTAGAGTGTCCAATCCACCTACAGCATGTCTTTGGGATATGGGAGGAAACCGGAGCACCCAGAGGAAACCCACGCGACCACAGGGAGGACATGCAGACTCTGCACAGAAGGCACCCCAGCGAGGATCGAACCGGAGAACCTTTTGCTGTGAGGCAGCAATGCACCACTGCGGACACCCATTAAAGAGTTTTGAAACTAATATGGAAACTATTATAGAAAATAGTATATATAGTGAAGGGAAGGGCTGTCAAGAATTATTAATGATAGAGAAACTGTGGATGGCATTATGAATAGAAAAGAAGGAGTGAAAATCATGATAGAAGACCTTAATAAGGCATTTGATACAATTGCCTATGAAATGTTATGGATAATAATAAATGAATATAATATAAGTGAGAAAGTTAGGAAATTATGTATGTCAGCATATAGTAATAATAAAGTAAAAATACTTGTAAATGGCTGGTTAAGCTAGAGGTAAATATGGAGAGTGGTATAAGACAGGGATGTCCAATGAGTTGTATAGTCTTTGCATTAATTATGACTGTGATAGTATGTGAAATAAATTTCAAAATGAAGGAGGTGGGGTATATAGCACCTGAAGGGTTAAGAACTCTAGTCCTGTTAGCATATGCAAATTACATTATAATAATGCAAAAAAAAAACCCCAAAATTTGGATAACATAAATAATTTGCACAAATGAGTGCCTAAAAGTGATAGGAATGACTTTAACTAAAGAGAAAAGTAAAGGCATAGGTGATGTAGTAAAGATAAAGGAGTATATGTTTTACAATGAATTAAATTCTATGTTGAGTATAAAAATGTTGAATAAAGATGTACTTACAATTCAATGGGAAAAAAAACAGCAGTAGAAATAAAATAAATATGTCTTTTCAGGAGAACTTATAAATTATCATTCAGAAAAAAGCTTTAATTGATAAATTTAGTGCTGAATGGAAAAATAGCATACTTAACAAGTGTATTTATGTTGCCAATAATATTTGAAAAGGAATTATTACAGATTTGTTTTCATTTATAGAAGGTTCTAGATTAAACTAAGCAAAAATACAAGTAAATGAAGAAGGAGGTTTAGGGTTAGTTAATCCAGTGGTGTATGCTGCTTCATTAAATTGGTACAAAGTGTTAAAGTGGCTAAATGAAAAAGATGAGAGATTAGTAGCAAAATGTATGAATATTAAGTATGATAAATTTTGGGGCATGGTAAAAAAGGGTAAAATAGAAAACGATTGTATAAATGAAGAAATAAAATGTTACCAAGAAAAAACATTTTTGTGGAAAATAAAAATGAATGCTATAGGAAAAAAGACAGAACAGTATAGATAGCATAATAATGTAATGATAAAACATTACTATGTCAAACCATGGAAAACTCTAACAGATGAAAACATAAAGCCATACAAATAAGAAGCAAATGATGTAATCAGAAAGTAGCAAATGATGTAATCAGAAAGTAGATTGTCAAGACTTTTTGTGGCGACTGCTCATAGATAAATTGCCAGTAAAAGGAAATATGTCATTGTGAAAAACTGAAAGGCTGCCAGCCCAGCCAGATAGAATCTTGTAAATAATTCTATGTGATTTGTAAAAATTAATATAATCCACAGGCTAGTTTTACAAATGTAAAAGAGAACTATATGTTATGATTAAACGATATGTTGTACTGAGCTTCAAAAATGTAACCACAGTTCATTCTGCTGGAAGAAAGTTGATAAGTCAAGCATTTTATGACTGTTTGATCTCAGGGCTCAGAGATGGGATGTCTGGATGAATTAATTATTTCTATTGTCTTAGGACAAAAGATAAATGCTAGATTTTACATATATAATGTATTTTATGGCTGTGGCTTCCTGCGGGTGCACATTACAAAAAGAAATGTAAATTGTGAGTATCTGTTAGCCTGGGAAGCTAAATCAGAACTGTTAAGAATGATATAATCTAAAATGAGTCAGCAGTGATGTATTGTCAATTTAAGACTTTCTCAGAGAGAGAGAGAGAGAGAGAGAGAGAAGAGAGCATTTTGGATTTTGTCTGAAGAACATCCATTCACCAGCACTCTGCCATTGCTCTGTATATATGTAAGTTATTTAGAACATTGTTTCTCTTAGAAATAGATAGAAAATAGTAGGTTTAGTCCAGCTGTTTTCTATATTTATGTCAGACTATTCTATAATATTATTTTAAGCATTTTCCTGTGTCTGAACTCTTGACTAGCACTGTGTTGAATTGAGAAGATTTGTCTTGTGTTTTTATTATTTATTATTAAATAATTTTAAACCTTTCAAATGTGACTGTTTTGTGTAGAGGTAATTTAAGCTCTGGAGAACTTGCATGTATTTAGTGATACTGTAATAAGCCACTCCAATAAGTCTTAAAAGTTCTGGTCACACTTACTATTTGGATAATAATATCGCACAGTAAAATTGAACACCCTTTGGTAAGGGCCTTATTAGTAGCTGATATCAGTGGTTGGTGGCAGTGATTTCTACCTTATAGCCTGGGCAGAGAAGAGGGCATAGCTGGAGAACTTGTGCCAGCCTTCCCCAGGAGCATCTGTGTGTTTGTATATAACACATATCTCAAAGTGTGTGTGTGTGTGTGTGTGTGTGTGTGTGTGTGTGTGTGTGCATGTGTGTGTGTGTGTGTGTGTGTGTGTGTGTGTGTGTGTGTGTGTGTGTGTGTGTCAGCTACTTGTCAGGGACATGAAGCACTGGTTGGACAGAGAGGGTGCTGGAGGTTTTAGCTTGACCACTAGGCTGAGACCTGTAGCCTATACCTGTGTGCTCTTAAGGGAAATTGTACTTTACTGTGTGTGTGTGTGTGTGTGTGTGTGTGTGTGTGTGTGTGTGTGTGTGTGTGTGTGTGTGTGTTGTGTGTGCTTGTTATCCTCCCCAATGTGGATGCTCCTCACTGGTGTTACTGGTGAGGACTGAGACTCCTTGATTACTGGGCCAGTGCACAGGCATCATAGCCATATAAAAAGAAAAGTGATAGAATATGTTTGTATTGTCATGAAGAAGAAACTATAGAACATGTGATTGTGAAATGTAAAAGGGTTTAAAAGTTATAGGGAAAACTATGTAAAGAACATTTATTCGAATATATAAAAGAACTGAATAAAATAACTATGGATATGATTAAATGTGTATATTATAAGAATAAAAGTAAAGAATATGTTAAAAGAACAGATAAGTTATTTTATGTTATGTGGACCATATGGAATGAAAAAATGCATTAAATTATGTTAAAGGGTAAATGGATTTTAGCAACAATATTAAGTAAATTCAGATGGTGGTTATGAAAAACAAAGTGTGAGTCTAATATGTCTGAATATTTAGAATGACTGTAAAGGAAATACAGAATATATGTAAATAGATTTGTATATCTCTGTATTTGTACTTTTGTAAATATTTATAAAATGTAAATATTTTGTAAATAACAGCTTTTTTGTGTATAAATAAAGGATCCCTAGTCTTTTTGATAAGTGCCATGGGAATTTTTATATCCACCTGAGCTACTACCAAGTCAAGCAGACAGGGTCTTTGTTTAACATCTTATCCAAACAACAGCACATTCATGAGTGCAGCATCCCCCATTTATGCTGCACTACAGTGTCAGCAATCAGTCTACCTGACGTGGAATTAGAACCCAGAGCCTTCTACACTAAAGACATGTGTGCTACCTGTTGCACCACTGAAACGGCATTTTATTTGTAACCTTAAACCTAATATTAAGGTGGAGTCTGGGACTACATTGTGAAACTTACCTTAAATACATACATACATACATAGAATGTCTGAATGTATGAGGCAGTAACTGTCAACTGGCAAGTAAGAGAAGGGAGTTAGACAATACTTTCTTCTACACTGTGAGAATTCTGGATGCATCTTGGACACTGGGAAGGACTTGAAAGCCTTAAATGAAAGTAGGATGGGAAACACAAGGCAATGGTTAAGTGAATTCAACTATTACTCAAAAACACACACACACACACACACACACACACACACACACATATATATATATATATATATATATATATATATATATAACTTAAATAGTCTGCAAAAAGTGAACCTCCAGTGTTGCAAACAACCTTAACTCGGTATTCCACATGTGATGCTAGCAAATTCCTATGCAAAGGCTGAATCTCAGCGGAGAGAGTATGTCACAGATACATATCTATGCATCCTATTTATTTTGATAATAGCCCTTTTGCTTGTACAGCATCATTGGTGTTACTTATACCTTTGACTCTGATACTTCTTAGTTTACTAGTAGAGCAATACATCATCCCTCAGTGAGTCTGGTCAAGTACTTCTTTAAGCTTTCCTGTCTTTGGTGGAGTATGCTCACTAGATGGCAATTAATTTACATTATATGACTGTCACGACAGACCCTAGAGGTCTCCTAAGTCCACCTAAAAAGAGATACCATGCTCCATGGTATGTCAATGTGAAGTTCTGAATTCCTGGTATTCTTTCAGACTAGGGAAACACTCCTGAATTTGTCAATGCTTTGAAAGAATATGATAAGATTAAGACTTCAAAACAGTTTCATGAAAACCACACATATCAAATTCCCATCTTGTTGCAGAGTTCCTTCAACAAATTTCTGTGATGGGTTATAGTGGTATGGTGGTCTCAGAAGTAGCATATGGAGCAACTGTTTTGATATACTATGGAATGATCATTTTTCCCCTGGTTGTATGTGACCATTGTGCTGGTATACATAGGTAATGGCTATCTATGGTACAGTGAGGTAAGAACATCGGTACTTTTGATATTTTTTGTTGAGATGGGTTTTCAGTGGGTTGGAGATTTGATGGGCTGGGTGGCAAAATGACTTGTTGACTGTATGAATATTGATATGGTTGGGTGTTCTGCTCCCATTTTTAATAATATTCATATACATTACAAAACTCCTGGATTTAACCAGAACTGCCCCAGGAATCTCAATGCTTATGGCAACCCGCACATATTGCCCAGACTGTGGCCTTTAGTACTCACCTTCATAGCTGTTAATACCCCAGCCAGTCACCCAGCACATCAAGCCATTAGGAAACTCGACATCTGAACTTGGCAAACAAATGGGACGTATGTAGTCTGTGTAAGCTATGGTGTGACTGAGCTGTAGCAAGGCAATGTCATATCCCTTTGCTGGTGCTGTGTAATCCTCGTTTATAATAATCTGCTTGAGAGACATAGTGAGCTGGTTTCTGTTAGGGTGAGAAAACTGATAACATCCTAGGGCAACGGTGTATTGATCCATGTTCTGATTGTAGCTGGAAAAAAAAAACATACAGAATAAAACAGAGTAAAAGATGATAATCTACCAATGTCATGATGATACATGTAGCACATGTCTCTCAATTGTGGGAAGATGGGATTTTTATTTAATGAATTTAAATATTGTGTGAACCAAAATAACAGTTTATAGAGAACCTAGGAATCAATTGCATGAGAAAAAAAAAAACTACAAAAATTCAGTTTTTGAAACTGTTGTACAGGTTTCCTTTATGTATTCACACAGTAGCATTAAACCAGAAATTAATCATTTAATAATCTCAAGTGTCTGATTGCACATTACGTCACAGAAAATTAGTAAACATGGGCAACATATTGCTGAAAAAGTGATGACTGGTGGAGTGAGATGGTGCTCTGAAAATAAAACTGTATACCATATCACGAAAGAACTAATAAGATGAATGTACATACAAACTTATAAAGATATAACGTGTCAATAACTGAGGCTTTGTCACCTGTCAGATCTGTTGCAGCTCTCACAGTTTCAGTTACTTTGAATAACATTGCATAAAAAATGGACAAGACAGTCATGTTTTTGAGCTGTGGAACAGTAACAAATTCAGGAATCCATGTAAAACAATTTGTCTTGTCTATTTTTACACAGTCAACTCGTATCAAACTACTGCAAAATCCATATTGTGGGCATTCAGCTGTAGACATAATTCTTACATTTGTTTACATTTTAAGGAATCTTAAATATCCCCTGTATAGAAATCCTGTGTAAACATAGTAAGCACAGAGACGTGTGCATGCTTGCATAATTAGAAATGTTGCCCATTAAAGTAGAATGTAGTTAATTGTCTTACCTCACAGGGTCTTAACTGCATTTAGTACAAAACATAGTCACGATACTTTAATTCTTAGAATTATATAAAATGAGTTGTAGCTGTGGTTATAAATGGAGACAGCCTCAAAGTGGCAGCTTTGTACAATTGCACAGATACTTTGTAGGCAATATGTATCAACTGGAAAAAAAAAAGATTTTTTAATACCAGAGTCAAGCAAGAACCCTGTTGTCTCAGCAAAAGCCTTCAATGAATATGTAATACAAAAGTATATGTGCCCAGAATATGTAGAGGAAGCAATTAATATTATCTTTCTTATAGCTACTTCATAATTAAGGTGATACCAGCAGAAAACACAATCTTTCAAAGATAGGGCTGTGTCCGTACCCCAGGTGGTTGGATTAATTTTCAGTTACTGACACTGGAGAGCAGCATTATGTGGCGCAGCATTCCTCAGTGTGCATCCTTCAAATAAGATATTAGACTGAAGCCCCATCTGTCTCAGCAGGTGGTAGTTCAGGTGTATGTAAAAGATCCAGTGGCATGTAGCGATTAGAACATGGGTATTTTCCCTGGTGCTATGGCCATATTTCTCCTAGTCTGTATAAATACCATCTCAGGTCTTTCCTGAAAAGAGACCACCAGCCTAGTGGAACTAAACTAGTCAACAAAGGATAGCTAGATAGCTAGATAGATAGATAGATAGATAGATAGATAGATAGATAGATAGATAGATAGATAGAGACAGATAATTATTTTAATGAAATTGCCACGTGTCTGTTGATAATAGATGCAGGGAAAATAATATGAAAGGATTATTAGTATTCTTTTAAACCAATTTAGTCACCTTTCTGAAGCAATATTAAGAACTTTGTGAAATTGTGAATAACCCCATTATTACTCCTATGGATGGTTATTGTTACATTTTATTATGTTAGTAAAAGATTGTCATCTATCTTTTTTTTCATATTTACAGTTTCCTGCTGGGATGCCACAATAGAAAGAACTCACAATACTTCACACCCTAAATTAGCTTATAAGCTACTAATGTCCCACATTAATTCCAAAACCAGATGTGTTACTTCCTGGGAAAACTATCTTGTCACTTATGTCTTTCAGGTAAAACACCCCATTTTAAAATGATCACGCAGTATGATGCAGTACTGAATTCATGTTGCATGTAGTTGATTGTTCAGCTACAGAAGTTAGTTATGTTGATTATAGGTGCTTAGGTAGTTATTAGGCATGCAGTCCAAGCAACCATTGAGAAGCCTAGCTTAAATACCCCGTTGCCCCAAAGCACTGCCTGGGCTATACAGTTGAAGCTACCACTAAATAAACTATATCCCTAAATGTGAACACGTATTTTTTCATTCCTTACACCTCCATACTCTGCCTTCTTCACTTACATCCTTATCGCTCTCTTATTCTCTTTCCTGACTTTCTCTTTAAATATACCATAAGCTTTTTTCCCTCACTTCATATTGCAATTCCTATTTGTATTAGACTAACATATTTAATTTCTCTGCAGACTGTCTTAAAATTTCTCTAAATATTAAATGATTACCTTGTATCGATTCTTAACCAATGTTTTTATATTGTGTCTAATTTATTATAATTATTTAAACTGCAGATGTTTTGTTTTATTTTTGAAGATTGTGAAATTATTGTTCTTAAAATGTTTTATAATAATTTGGATCTTTTCTCCCTGGGCCTTCTCTGAAAATGAGCTTTTGCCTAGTCGGACTTTCCCAGTAATCAAATGTCAGTAAATAAATAAATAAATAAGTTGTTGTTCATGCCATCAGGAAATAATATACAGTGTTTCAAAAACAAACATGCTTTTTGTGAAATAATTATTAGCCCATCTCCGATCTTAATCGCCAACTTTGTGAAAAACAGTAACCCAAATGTTATCTTATCTTATTTATTTATTTATTTTACATTTGTCGACCGAGTTTGTCCGACTGAGCTGGTAGCCCTTTTTCAGCAGAGGTCCGGGGAGAGAATCTCCAACAATTATGTATACATTGTAGTAGTTTAGATTACAATTCAACAATTTGGAGAAAAGTTCCAGGTAACAGTTGTAAGGAACATTAATAATATTTAAATAGAATTTATATTGTAGGGGCAGCCATGGTGGTGCAGTGGTTAGCATTGCCGCCTCACAGCAAGAGGTTCTCTGGTTCAATTCTCGGCTGGGGTGCCTTCTGTGTGGAGTCTGCATGTCCTCCCTATGGTCGCATGGGTTTCCTCCTGGTGCTCCGGTTTCCTCCCACATCCCAAAGACATGCAGTACGTGGATTGGACACTCTAAATTGGCCCTAGGTGTGTGTGTGTGTGTGTGTGTGTGTGTGTGTGTGCCTTCTGTGGAAGGTTGGGCACCAGGCTGGCAACTCAACACTGTAAAACTCCACTGCCAATCATGAGCGGACAGATGATCCACTGTGGCGACCCCTAACCGTGAAAAAGCTAGAAAAAGAAGAAATAGAATTTATATTGTGTACAGACAGATGTTAAGATGAGTTTTTGAATAAAAAGAGTTTAAAATACAGACAGGTTAACTACAGACAAGACAGTACAGGTATATACTTGGGCTTACCCATAACAAATTGATTATAAACCTTGATTTAGAGAATAGGATAGTGGAGGCAATGCAGCATAGTTGAGAAGTGTTGGTTAAAGGAGTTGCAGTAATGAGAAGTAGATAAGGGTGACATGAGAGTAGAAGTAAGTTTAGGTTGAGAAGGAGAAGTGTGATTATGTAGGTAGGGGAGAGAATGAGTAGAGGTTTTAGTGTGCTGCAACAGGTAATAGGAAGAAGAAAACGTTAGGGAGGCTGGGTACAATGGCAGGTCCATTAACTGTTCAGGTATTCTTTCAAGGCTGATTTGAATTTTTTAGCATTGTTGAGAGTCCTGTGGTGATGCTGCGGTAGCGTTGTCGCCTCACAGCAAGACATTGTCCCGTTCGATTCTCAGCTAGAGCGTCTACTGTGGAGACATGCGTAAATGGGCGTACCTTCGTTGAAGGTTGTGCATTAGGGCCGGCAACTCAGCACGTAAAAATCAACTGCCAATCATTAGCGGACCGGAGTTCCACTGTGGTGACCCCTAACTGGGAAAAGCCGAAAGACACAACGTTGAGAGTCCTGATTTCCCATGGGAGTTTGTTCCATGATTTAGCAGGTTGTAGCTGTAAAGGTTGCAGCCAGATTTATTCTTTGCTTGATGGATTTGTAGTAGGTTTTCATCAGAGCTTCGAAGAGTTCTAGTAGAAATGTAGTAGGAAATAAGGGAGGACAAGGTGGGACAGAATGAATGTTGATATAAAATGGAATGAATAACCCTGAACTGTGAGAGAAGAAGGTGGTGGGGAAATTCTAGCCAGTTTAACACTTTTAGAGAGAGAGAGTGATGAGATTTATTTTTTGGTTATCTGCAAATCTGGCTACTTTGTTATATGTAGATTCTAGCTTAGTAATGAGTTATGAGTTAAGGTTTGTAAGGATTTGGGAGCTGTACTCTAGACTTGGCAGTAGATAAGCATGTGAGAGTGATATTCTTGCTTTGTTATTGAGGAAAGTTTTTGTTTCTGTATAAGAGTCCCTGTTTTTGGTGTGTTTTACTGATACAATTGTTAGCATGCAGATCAAAATTTAATTGGTCATCGATTGTGATACCTAAGAGTTTAGTGGAAGATTCAACAGTGGTGGATGTGTTGCTGAGAGAGAGTATGGGGAAGAAGGATTTAAGATTGTTAAGGTTTTTGGGGAGAAAGAGAAAGAGTTTCGTTTTTTTAGAATTCAGTATAAGCTGGTTATTGGATAGCCAGGTTTCAACTGAGTTGAAGGAAGACTGGGTAAGTGAGAGAAGTTCAATAGGAGTGTCGGAAATAGAGATAACTGTGGAGTCATCAGCATATTGGATAAGTGATGACTGAGGACAAGATGTAGAGATTGGATAAGTGATGACTGAGGACAAGATGTAGAGATTGGATAAGTGATGACTGAGGACAAGATGTAGAGAGTAGGTTATGCCCTTATTGATTTTTTTTTTGTCTGGTTTCTAAGTTCTTTGTATTTTTTGTAGGTGGATGGGTAGTTTGGAATGTATCATATTTTCCACATTCTATCCCTAGTATTTATTAAGTTGCAAGTAGCTTTGGTTAACCATGGTGATATTTTGGCTTTTATATGTACAGTGTGGATTGCTGCTAGTGATATTTAGGAAAGTAGAGTTAAATGTAAGTACTGCCTGATCTAGAGGCATTTGGTTCAGAAAAGCCCAGTTGATTTTGGAGAGGTGGGCATTGAGAGTTTCAGGGTGGAAGTTAGTTAGCTTGCAACATGTAATGTATCTGTGTGGGCTAGGGGTATGAGGAGTAAATCAGAGAACTTTTATGGGTGAATGATCACTTAGGGAGTCTGATAGAGTTGTGGGGTTGTGATATTTCAGTGGGTCAGAGACTAATATCCAATCAATTTTGGAACCTGAAGTGTGAGGTTTGTTGTCATGGTTAGGAGTAGAGATTAGTTGAGTGAGGCCATGCAAGTTAATTGGCTTGGCAGAGTTAGGTGAGCATACAGATAACCAGTTTATGTTAATGTCACAGAGGAGGATCATTTCATTATGGATGTGCTGAGAGAGGTAGAAGAGAAAATCTTCAAGTATGGGGGTGTTGACCGAAGGTGGAATGTATATAGCTACTATAGTGACTGTATTATAGTTGTTCAGTTTAAGGTTGGCAATCAGGATTTCAGCAGGAGGGAAGGATGGGAGTTGTTTGTCTAGGAGTGAAAGGGTAAGATGATTGGAGTAGACAAGGTTGGCTCCACCACCTTTTTTCTTTTGACGATCAAGTCGAAGTATGTTATACCCAGAGGAAGAATGTCTTTATCAGGAACATGAGGCTTTAGCCAGGTTTCTGTGGGGGTGATAATGTCAGGGGAGTGGACAGCTAGCCAAGCATGAAGTTTGCTGACTTTATTAGTATACTTATAGTATTCATTGAGTAGAAAGATAAATGTTTTTTGGGAGGGATAGGTTATCCTGAGTGTGGGGAAGTTGGATGTTTTGTGGGTGAGGAAGGAATTGGGCCAGGGTTTGGATGGATGTCACCTGATAGCAGTAGGGTTTTTGATAGGATCTAGGTGTGTAAGAGTGAGGGGTAGTAGTTTGGGTATTTAGGATTACTTTTTGGGTAGTAAGTGGGGTAGGGTGAAGTTTAATTTTGTGGAGTACACAATTTGGGAGTAAATTGGTAAAGGAGTAAATGAAACAGTGCAGTGGGTGAGAGGATATTTCAATAGGTGAATAGCTTTGAAGCAGGTGTTTGCAAGTTAGTTGGATTTCAAAGGAGGTTAGAACATAGAGGAATGGCAGGGAAGGGAGATAGAGGGATAAGTAGATTCTGTGAGTGATGTTAGTGAAGTGTAAAGCAGATAGAAAAGAGAGAGAGAAAAAAGAAAAAAAAGCAAGAGTAAGGCATAGCAGGATGAAGATTAATAGGGTATGGGGGAGGGGAAAGATAATAGCAGTATGTGGGTAGTCCCTAGTGTGAGCTATTTTGGTAAATGTGGAGGTTGTTAGCTGGTGCTGTTGGAGGTGGAGCTAGTTATGTGTGTGTTGAGATGAGGATGGCATATGATTTGTTTGTGGAGAGATGGGGGGTGGGATCAGCAGGACAGGCAATTGCTTAGTTAGCTATAAATCTAATGATATGGGGGTGGGAATGGGGGTTGGGTAGGGGAGCAGACTGAGCCTGAGCATTAGCAAGGGCGAAAAGGAGTGGGGCTACACCCTAGGTATCGAGTAATCTGAGAGACTATCAGTAAGAAAACCAGGTAAGTCTTGTGGGGGGGAGTTTGTATTGAAGTCACAAAGCCCTAAGTAGAGAAGAAGCAAAGCAGGTCAAATATATAGCCAGAAATGGCAGATAAAATATCAAAGAGGAGACTATGTGGGAAGGCAAGCAGTATGCGAGTTTGTAGGAGGGGAAAAGCAAGGAGGAGGTATGAGCAGGAACACTCTGAGATGGGAAGTAATGCAGTTGGAAAGCAAATGAAAAAAATAGGGGCAGGAGAGAAAGCTATGCTGAGGAGTGTAGACAAAAGCTGAGAAGTAATAGCTGAATCGAGGAGGAGGGAGGGGGGCAAGGTGAAGGTTCCAGTGGCAAGGGGGTAGCTGAGACTTTACACTATAGTTAAGCAAGTACAAAAGCAGTATAAAAAAGGCAGGGGATAAGCGCCTTAGCACATACAGTAATTAACTCAGGCAGTTGATGTGTACCTTTTGCTTCTGTAGCTTGCAGGGTATTGACTGTTGAGTGGGGCCCGTGTAACTTAAATGGTAGTGGAGTTAGGGTTATTGGTCACCTGGGAGATATTGCAGGCAGCAATCCCTGAAAAAGAATAAAAGGGAGAAGAAATGTAAACAGGGGGATAAGGATAATTAGCAGAGACAGCCTGGAAGTGGTTAGGAAAGAGAGGACAAGTAGAGGAAATTGAGAAAAGGGAGTAGTTGGTATGCAGTGTGAGGGAAGCAAAAGGAATAGGATAAGAGAGCAGGAAGGATGTGCTCAGTACGCTAACAGTAACTGTGACAGACAGTATATATAAATCACTATCTATCACTAACTAGCAAAAAACAGCAGATTTAAACTCTAATCCAGGTATGCTACTAATAACTATACAGTATATAAAAGAAACTAACTATCAATATACAAAAAACTATCAATATACAAAAAATGCTATCTTGTTTATGTTCTTGATAAAAGTGTTTATGCACTGTTTACTCAGCATTTTTTGTCTTTTGAGAAATTCTTCTGTTTATTTTAGACGGGTGTTTAGTTTCATTTTATATGATAGGTTGCATGGACAGTAAAAAAGTAAATCATACACTCTGATGAACATGTGGAACTCCACTATATTTTAAAACATTTACAACATTTACCATGGATGAGCATGGTCATCTCAATTTTTGTTTAATCAGAGTTCTCATATGACCAGGGACACTAATTTTGCATTTTTCTAGGAAATATACTATAACATCACAAATCTGGCCTGTGTAAATATGTTAAAATGTGTGATTTTATTTGACATTTAAGGCCAGGGCACCCATACATCACCACCTGTTTTTCTTATCATATTTTCTACATATAATGCTGCCAAATTGCTTTATTAAATGTTCCATACCTAGAATATGTTTCACTTTTACATATATATATATATATATATATATATATATATATATATATATATATATATATTTATTTATTTATTGACATTTATTTACTGGGAAAGTCCACTGGGTCAGGACCCCTTTTTCAGTGGAGGCCCAGGGAGAAAAGTTCCAAGAGTTTTACAAAGTATGCAAATTTAGCATAAGTATAAATTAAGTCACATGTATAAAGCAGAGATATGCAATTCAGGACAGTACAGAATTTACATTATTAAATATTTAGGATCACAATATATAGGCAAAGAAAGTTACATGTATAAAAAGCTGAGATATACAACAGTACATTTACTGTATGTGTGTTTGTGACAAAAATGTGAATGACTGTGTACAAGACAGAGGTCAGAGAACCTGCTATGAGACATTTCACATACAATAATTAATTAAGAAGCAGTTTTAAGGTGGCCTGTTTGTTTTGTAGAGGCAGGGAGGGTTATTTAGGTAATGTGATTTTAGTGCCAATTTAAAGATTTTTATACAGTCAATTTGAGTTATGTGGCAGGGTAAGGAATTCCAAAGTTTAGCAATGCTATGTGAGTATAGACATTGTCCAGTTCTTTTGTTAGGTTTGGTTATGGTTAACAGCTGTTTGCAAGAAGATCTTAGTGTTCGTGAAGGAGTATGAGTTTGTAGGATGGGGCTGAGTGCTGGGCAGGTGTTGTGGGCTAAAGTTAGTTGGGTATAATAGATATGGTGGGAAAGCTCGAGCCAATTCATTTCTGAAATAGCTTGGCAATGGTGTGAGCAATTAGGCTTTCCTCAGGCAAATTTAGATATTTTATAATAGCAGGATTGTAGTTTGCTACTAAGGGTTGAGTGAAGGTTAGTAAAGATGGCACTACCATATAGAAGGGAAGGGATGAGTAAGGTACTGGCAAGTTATGTTTTGGTGTGGTTGTCCAGGAAGAGTTTGTGATGATAAAGGTTTCCTAATTTAAAGTGTGTTTTCTTTATTGCATGAAGAATATGTGGCTCATAAGTGAGTTTGTCATCTATTGTCATGCCTAGCAATTTAGCTGTTTTCACTATTTCAATTTCTCTACTATCTTTAGAAAAGATTTTGAAATCTATGTCTGGTGGTTTTGTGGAAAATAGTAAAAGTTTAGTTTTTGGGGGGGTTTTACAGCAGTTGTGCATTATTAAGCCAAGATTCGATTGATCTGAAAGCATTTTGTGTAACTGTAAGGAGGTCCGAGAAATTATTGGAGGTAGATATTATTGTGGAATCGTCTGCATATTGGATGAGATTACCTAGGTGGGAAGCTCTGTGAAGATCACTGATGAAGGTATTAAAGAGCAGTGGTCCTAGACTGGATCCTTGTTGGACTATTATGTTGTTTGCTTAATAATCAGACTGTGCATTATGCCATCTTACTGATTGTTTCCTGTTGTTCAGGTAAGAGGTAAACCAGTTTAGAGATTGGGGGAGCATCCTAGTTTTGATAGTTGATTTAGTAGTTTAGTATGTGATACTGTGTCAAAAGCCTTAGATAGATCCAGTAAGACTATTGAAGTAGGGAGACCAGCATCCAAGGCTTTGTTGACAGTACCAGTGAATAAGAGCAGGGCTGTGATAGTGCTATGCCCTGGACGGAAACTGTGTTGGGTGAGGACAAGAAGATCATTATCAGAGAGGTGTATGAACGCATTTTTGTAAGATTTTAGATAATGGAGAAAGTATGGAGATAGGGCGATAGAGAGATCATGGGAATTTCCCCCTTTGTGTAATGGTGTAATAATAGTTTTTTTTCCACAGTTGGGGGATATAGCATTCTGAGATAGAGCAATTTATTAGAATGCTAATTGGCTATGCGATTGCATTTGCTGCTAGTTGTAGATATTCTGGAGGAAGATTATCTGCGGAAAGAGAGCAGGGATTGAGTTTGTTTAGGACTTTCAGTATAAGAGAAGTGGGTACAGGCTGAATAGTAAATGAGGGAGCTAAGGGAGTTTTTGTAGAGTTGTCTGAGGAAGGAGGTCTATTGTTATCAAGTAAGGAATTAATGGTATATTGGGAGTGTGAGTTTATGTTCGTTGATGTGTCTTCAATTAGCTTTTGAATGGTAGTAATGAAATGGGTGATGAAGTCATGGGAAATTTGTTGTGGAGTCTTATCAGGTGCAGGGGATGGGTTTTGTAAGGTGCCGGGATTACGTAGAGTGGAGACAAACTTCCAGAACTTTTTTGGATTGTTGTTTAAGGTGGATAACTGAGAGGAAAATAGTTTATTTTAACTTGTATGACTACCTTTTTGACTTTATTTCAGAGTTGTTTGTAGTTAAATTAATTTTGTTTTGTGTGTGTATATATATATATATATATATATATATATATATATATATATATATATATATATATATATATATATATATATATATATATATATAATTATAATCAAATCAAAGTAATGAGTAGAAATTAGACATACAAAACATGGGTATAATTCCCAGATTTTGTCTGAAAACGTTTTTAAGAACCATAAATATGTGTCTCTGTATATGATTGAATTCCTAATAATCTACTAGGTGAGTTATTACCATTCTGAAAATGACTTGAAATAGTGAAATCAACTAAATGTCTTCCTGTAATATAAACAATTCTAACTCTGAAAAAAGAAAGAAAATTTGAAAAAAAAAAGAATAGTAATGTAGCAAAACTAATATTTGTAAAGAATTCCAGCAATATGTGAGGTAATGCAATTTATTGACAGTTATCATATGTTATCAATATACTTTTGAATTGTTGGGCTTTGACACTGGTTTTGGAAGTTGTATCCTTTTGAGAAGCACATTGTTTCTGAAATGCCAACATTTTCTTATTCACTTATTTACTGTTAGGTTCACTTATCTTCATTTTCTCTAATAAGTAATCCATACAACAGAGTTTTGATGTGTATCATGTTGACCCACACATCCAGGGATTGACATTTCAGTGCAGTGGTGCAGTGGTAGCATTGTTGCCTGACAGCTACAGGTTGTCTGGTTCGATTCTTGGCTGGGGTGCCTTCTGTGTGGAGTTTGAATGTCCTCCCTGTTTGGGTTTGCTCTGGTGTCCTAAATGGATATTTGTCCCTATTTTTAATGGTTAGGAGGGTGGCCTAATGGTTAAGGTGTTTGCCTTGCAAACACAAGGTGCAGGGTTTGAGTCTCACAAGGGATAATTGGCTAGGCTTAAAATGCCTCACAAGGGCAGTTAGCCTAGTACCTACCTATCTATAAAAGGTGTGTTAATACTGAGGTTGGGAAGGTGGCCTAATGGTTAAGGTGTTTGCCTTGCAAGCAAAAGGTGCAGGGTTTGTGTCTCACAAGGGTTAATTAGCTAGGCTTTAAATGGCTCGTAAGGGCAGTTAGCTTAGTACTAATCTATGAACCTAGTTCAGGTTCCATTTTATCTATGAATAACTAGATAGAAAAAGAACCTACAAAACAATGGATTTGCCAAATCAACCAATCAAAGCAGTGGAAATCAGATTCAGCGTCACTGTTAAATCTCTACTTCAGTAATGAGGAAAAGCACAAACAAAGGAAGCAAAAGAGCAGCCAAATGAGACTGAAAAAAAGTGATTCAGTTGCCTTTTCACATCAACAAAAGCAGGAATTCTATGAGGTGAAAGATAACCCCCTTAGAACGTTCAGTAGTAAAACACAGATGTTAAATGCATATTCACGTGTTTTCTTTTGTAGTTAAGGTGGGCCATCTAATTTTTTTCTTGGAAATGCAACTTTTCCACACTAGCAGCATGAAAGAATGAGACCTGAGTCTCCCACCAACTAAATCATTATATAGGCTGCTATATACCCATGCAAATTGCAGAAAAGGGAAACATTTTACTTCCTGGAAACACAAGTTGTTCACTAGGTTTTGTACACTGAAAATGAACAGATGTGATGGAGTTGTACTGATGCGGGTGTAAGTAGCTACTGCTTTAAAGAAATAGTTTGTTTCATTAAACCTGAAAGCCTTGCTAGTGTGTGGAAATCATTGCCTGAAGCTTAGCATGTTCCGGTTCCACGGGTGTGGCCATACAGGGAAACTGAAATCTAGTGAAAGTGAAACACAAATAAAACCCATTAAAGTATTCCTTTCTTGCAAAATAAATTGGAGATTCACTGTCTGTAGCATAATTAGAAATGCTATATAGTTTAAGTGTGTTTTATATAGCCTTTACATACCGACTGTACTGTCACACAACAGACGGGAAATGTGAACGCACTAACACACACACGACAGTCTTGCAAAAGCAGTGGGGCCAGCCACTGTGAAGAATAGAACTACCGTTGCTTCTCAAACCTCAATAAAGAAAAATGATTGAAATGCCTTACTGAAGCTGCAGTCAAGTGAATGTGGGGCTGCCATATTACATATGCATGAAGGCAATGAGTGATGATTTAGGTTATTCATTTATTACCTGTTTATGTTGATAACTGTTTTACTGATGCTTATGAAGTTGCACTTGTTCCCTAAGGCGACTTTCATCTCTTTGCTCCCCCCTGAAAATAGGCCACAGACTCAAAGGAACTACCTAGTTAGCATTTTCAAAACAAAGGAAAGGAAAGAAAGAGATGAAGGAATGAAAGGAGAATGAAGAAGGAAGATAAATAGACAGACAAACATAAGTGTCTGTGACTGAGTTTGTGTCTGTGTATAAACAGTTACATATAGATATATACATGCAGACACATGCATTTGTAAAGCTAACTAATAGGATTTTTATAAAGTTAACCAATCATGCCATTCCTCTGAAATGTTTTTGACATCCATCAGAATGTAACAATTTAACACATATTGTACATGTTCATTTCTAAACAAAGACAGACCACTGGAGAGTGGTCATGTTTCAGTCATTATAAAGCTTCAGCAGCACATATCTAGTAACCGATTCTGCATTTGGTAACATTGTGTTATCCTGGTAAAGCATTTCATCTCCTTATAACCCAGTTCCTCTGCACTTTTTAAAGTCAGTTATAAGTCATGTTAAAACAAGATTGGGCTTTCAGTGCTGTGAAAAGCATTGACTGCCCTGGGTAAACAGTAAGAGACAAATTGGCACATGAAAATATGCAGAAGGGTTTCTAAGCATGTAACATGATGCTATGTTGTCATATGGAAACCTTTTGCACTGACTGGGCAGAAAATGAAGTGAAACTTCAATGTTATTATAAGAACCTGAGAGCTAATAAACTATTATATTTTCCTTTGATTGATAAGGTAGCTTTCGATTTTCCCTTTTTAATTTCTCCAAATGCTTTCAGTTTGTAATACTGTAAGGAAAGGATCCCCATTTCTAAGTCAGGGTATTATTAGACTTTATCAAATTATACTGCTTCAGTCTTTGATATTTACCAAAGCGTGTTCTTCTCAACACCTGCGGTGTACCCCAAACTGCCTCCCTCTGCAGTTCAGACAGGATTACATGTAACTGGTAGCACACTTATGTACAACTGAAAATTATTTATTAGTCCTGTTGCTCTCACTGCTACTGGAATTGTCTGGGTATCTTTCTTCCAGATTGCTCTTGTTTTTCCTTGCAAATCTTGGTATTTTATAACTGTGTATATAAGACACTGTCCCTTTGATGTTTTTCTTTGAATACAATATCTAGCTTTCTTGCATCTATTTTCTTACCTGTTGATATTGGGTGACCCCACGATCATAATTTTTATAGTGCTTTGTATTCATGTTTACAGTGCTTCTCAGCTAATAGTATGTTGTAGTGTTTGCACAATCCCCAGTGAGACATTCTTTCCACATTGTGATGCCTTTTAGTACGCAGACCCTCAGCCTTGAGTGTTTTGTAACCAGCAACAAGGTATGCAACTGTTTCCAGTTCTATTTTACTAAACCTGGATTTGTCTGTTTCTCCCACTTTTTCAATGGACTTTGTAAAATAGCATGTATGGAGCTCACTGTCTTGAGCCACTATTACTAGCCTTTCATCTTTTAGTTTAAGTTCATCTCTCCTTAACCATTCTTGCATCAAATCTTGGCCATCTTGTGCTTGCTATAGAAGTTATGTGTACTTGCCAATATATTTGTGGGATTTCCAGTTTTCTTTACTTTTCTTCTTATTTTCTTTATATTATTTCTTTTTTTTCTCATGTACAGTTGCTGTCTGATTCTTGCCTACTTCTGGTTTGATTTCCATTTTCAATCCTTTCCAAAATGGTTTTGAAAAGCTAAGCAAATATGTTATCTTAGACTTTTTCTCTTCATGCTTTAGAACTTACAGTATGTTTGGATCAGATAAAGTCAACAAATTGTATCCAGTCCCAAAATTGCAGACCTATACATGAAGTCAAATTCAAGGAGTCCCATACCTCCTTCAGAGACAGGAATACATACTCCTGGCATGCACTGTTTATGTATCATTTGATAAGCATGAAGTATTTTTTTTGTTTTCTTGTCTGACTGATTCAGTCGCACCAAAGCCATACAGTAGAATGGAAAGAGGAAATTGATTTATAGCTTGGACTTTATTCCTAATTGTTAAGGCAGTTTTCAAGATTAGCTTTAGTCTTCTGAAGTATTCTTATTAAGCTTTGTTTTCATCTGTTCATATTTTGTTGATGAAAAATGAAAAAAACGAATTGGACTGACAGACCAGCCACACGAGCTAATAAATCATATAAAATCAATAAATTAAAATGCTTAAGCACTTTCATCCAAAAGGACTTCATCAGAACTGAAATAATAATGAATGTAACATTTTAAATAACAAATTGAGACTATCATATGACATAGGCTATCCAATCAAAAATTAATCAAACCCAATAAATAGCACCAATTTTCTATATTAATATACAATTAAATCACATAAATAAAACTGACATTGAATAAAAACATAAATATGAATGTTGTTAGAACCTTTGTATTAAATAATTATAACTTAGCAGCTCATAGTTTTAAAACACTGTTTAAAGAAACAGCTTCATTTAAACCAGGGGCTTCATATGCATTTAACCAGATTTACCACAACTATTCTCGATATTCTACAGTATATTCCCAAGGGCACCCTCTAGGATTTGGAACAACTTGTTCTAAAATAAAAAAAATTATTAATGTTACAAATTAATTTATGCCTAAACAGAGCATTAATTTATTTTTTAGTTTTGATATCATAATAGTGTCATTGCATTCTTTTGCTAATCTGGTATTCAGTTTTACCTATATAAAAGAAAAACAAGAATCACAGAAAGCAAGAAACACAAGCCCTCTACTATTACAATCATAATTAGTAGTGAACTTGAATGTATATTTAATATTATCTAAGGTACACTCTTCCCCTCTACAAATAAATTTACACTGGACACAGGCTCCACATTTCTCAGTGCCTGTACTTGAAGAATAGTTATTACTGTTCTTAACATGTGTAGAACCCTTCTCTAGTTCCTCTTTAATATTAACATGTCTAGAAAAAATAAAATGGGGTCTGCAACCTAATTTTTCCCATAAAAACTTATCATGAGTAATAATATTCCAATGTTTATTTATAAGGGATAACACACAAAGACTTTCCTTGCCATATTTAAGGCACATGCTGTTTTGTAACCTAAGGAATCATTCATATGATCAAAATTGACAATTATATAAGAAGCTATACCCAGAATGGGTTTAAAATACTTTTTCATGGTTCAGCTGCAAAGTGGTTTGTTACTGTTTCATGGTTATTGCAATATATTTGATTAATACAAAGTGTATCATGTACATTTGCAAACATACCATAATCCATAACTGTGGGATGCTATCAAATGCCTTTTTTTTCAGTCTATCCATGCCATATTTATACTCTTCCTCTTTCTTCAGCTCTCTATTATGGCTTTGTTTAACAACAGATGATCCTTTGTTAAATATGACTTTCTATTGGCATGACTGATTATTTTCTAAATGCCTATAAACTCTGTTTGCATCAATTCCAGTATGTAATTTATATATTATTAGAAGGCAAGTTATTGGTCTATAGTTCTTAGGATCACTTGCATGTTCGCTCAAGTTGGAGTATGAGCTAAATCTTTATGTAAAGATGATAATGACTTTAGCCAGAAGCAAGGTAATCATATATCTCAACCTCTTTACACAAGAAGTCTGGACAAAGCCTAAAATAAAGGGGATTCAATGGCTCAGAATAGAGAAAGATTTTAAATATTGCTCTTATAGACTTAAAAAATGGTAGAATAACAGGATTTGTGTTAGCATGCAGTTTCCAAATGATATGAAGTCTGAAACTCAAATGTATGTCATTATTTGGTGACTTCAATCTTCAGTGCTTTGCCAGAAAAAAAACAGAATTTTATGAGGAACACACCAAAAATATGAGACAAAATCTGGACATTCTTTTTCCTTTCTTTATACTCTATGTTTTTGTGGTAATGTGTTATGTACATTAATCTATCTGCACAGTAGTATATCCTTTTTGTTACTGTTATATTGCATGAATTTCTCTTAACCATCTCAATTACTGTATTAATCTGTTTTAATGCTGTCTTTCAGATTTTACTAGCCTTCTAACATTTTGGATCTTATTTACTTTCTGTAATCTATTTTTTTCATGTATATCAATATGTCTGTTCATCTCTATTAAATCAAGCAAATCTTCCCTTTGATCACTTTCTTCCAGATGGACACCACCCTCTCTGTTTCCTGCTCTTTCTCTTGCTGTGCAGTTCTGACTGGACTTTCAAGTGAGTTTACAGCAGAAACTTCTAGAACTTCATCATATGGAGTGTCTTTTTTAGATGTGGCCTTCTTCATCAGCTGCTCTTCCATCTGGGAACTCATTTTCCCATTGTGTTGCAATATTGCCTGTGTTGGAGTTTCCAAACTAAATCCTTCACTGCATAGACTTCAGTTTCTATTTATTTAATTTCTGTCTCACTAAACTTACTTTATACAATTACATTCTACTTTTGCATTTTGTATTGTGAAATTTGTTATATCCAGATGTGTTTGTCAGTATTCCTTTTCAAATATTTTTGAAGCTGCGTTTTTGTACTGATCAGTTCAGATTTCTTCTCTTCGTAAGTATCGCACCATAGCAGATCTCTTTTTGTTTTCCATGTCCACGTTTCTTTTTTTATACCTTTCAGTAACCTCTGCATTTTGTTCCTTATCTTGTCTAATTTCCTGTCACTTCCTTTACTAGGAGGCCCAATGCTTCTTCATTTAGGTTCTGATCTAGTGCAGTATGAATCTTAAATTATCTGTAGCTTTTAACAGCTTTCCTTCTGCAAGTATTTTTCTTTCCTGTAAATTCTCTACTATTCTTGCTACTTATCCTCTATCTGTATGCTATTAACAATATGTAATCTTATCCTTATGCTCAACAGTCCAGTTTATAATCTCTAGGCGTCTTCTTTGGTGTCCTTGGTGTATCATTTCTTTATGGCTGCTTCCTTCTACCACAGGGGGGCACACTTACCTGAGCCTGACATAGGGTTGTAACAGGAATGTTCTGAAGATTCTACATTGTCTTGTGTCTATGAGGGAGTGATACCGTTAATTTAGATATTGAGAAAAGAAAGTAAACTGTTATATACATTTTCTAACCCTGACTTCCAGGCCTGCCTTACAAAACTGCTATTGACTCATTTGTTCCATCCCAATGATGAAAACTGGATCATTCATTCCCCTTGTTTCTTGATGGGGGGGGGGGGGCATATAAGCCTATTTGTTCCTCTTCAGAGGCAAGATTTGAAAGATAGTAGGCCTTCACTTGCATGAAACTCTCCTCTCTCCCTGTCTAACTCCTTCCCTGCAGCAGTGGCTTCTAAAGCCTCTACACTAAGGAGTTTCTAGGCATGTCTTATGCAGCTTAGGTTAGTCTCACTGGCTTACATACAGTTTGGCTCACACTAAAATGACAGAAAGTACCACCAATATGTCAGCACTCCACCACTTCTGATGAGGTCAGTGGTGCATGATATCATACCACCTCCTTCTCTCTCTAGCATATGATAGGTGATGATGGCTCCTCACTCCCATCCTCATCTGTCTCAGTCACAGTGCCTGAACTGGTGACCAAATCTTACTCATCTGTGATAAAGCTTGAGCATTATACCTTTATACCACAGGGCCAAGGCCTGTGATGGTTATCTCAGCTGATGGTAAACCATTCTCATGGTAAAGAAAGAGAACTGACAAATAAATGTTACAAAACAGCAATTCTGCAAGCTGTTATATTAACAGGCCAAGGAAAGTTTAGTAGGCTGAATAGAAGTGATGTGGAAATCTGTTTATAAACTTTCTCCTCCAGCACCCAGGAGGGCATGAGGCATGGTGTGGGGGTGAGGGATCTGCAAATCAAGTCCAGATGGTAAAGGGAAGATGCAAGTAGAGACCTCTTGGCTCTCTGCATTAGGTATCTCTGAGGACTTTTCATTCTCCTGGAAGAGTGAAAATTACAAAACATGGAGCAGTTTCTCCAGTGAGGACTAGCCTACATATTTATAAGGAAGGTACTGAGGAAGGACTTTAATGCTGGCCCAAAGAGTACAATCTTACTAAAAGTACATCAGATAGAAGACTTGCCCATCAGAAAAAAATCTCATCCACTCCACCCACTGCAGGCTCATTGCTGTGCCTGTTGCCTGGCCTAGTCAATGCATCCACTGAAGTCACACAGCTATGTCTGCTGCTTTAGCTGATGCATCTTCTGCAGACACAAGATAGCAGATAATGAGTGGTTATACTGAACGATCAGTGGACTAGGTTATGTTAAAATCCTTCCTGGTCCCAGACTTAGGGTGGGCATTGAACACTTCAGCACTTTTTAAATCTCGAAGGACTGGAACATGGAGAGGTGATATTTGTTGTTGTGCATTCTAAAGCTTAACATGGTAGGGAAGTATACCCACTTGCTAGCCTTGTGACTCTCTTGGACCAATCTGTCCACCAAGTTGGGAGGAGTGGATAACATCTCTGGGAATGTTGAAGGGCTACTGAAATCATATAGAAGTGGGGTTCCAAGCTTCCAGTTGTCAGGGGAAATATAAAGCACTGCCCCTCCTGTGGGGAGGGTGTAATAAATGAGTGAGGGTTCATCCAGACTTCCATTATAGTCTGAGCAAAAAGATGCCTCTAAAGGATGGATAACTAAGGAGATTAGCAATGGCAGAGCCAAGGAACAGCCTGGGTCTAGGGACAAACAAGACATTATGCTTCACATAAACTACCCAAAGGAGGTGTCATTCCACAAGGAGTTCAAGGATCCTGAAATCTCCAAGGCTTCATCCATCTGAGAAATGAAAACTTCTTGGGCAGATCCCAAGTGAGAGCCAAAAGGGGAAGAGGGTCTATGCCCTCTCATGACTCTAACACCAGGATTGTGCCAAGACTCATGCATACATGATCATTTCCTTGGTGCATGTGGGAAGTTAACCAAATGGTGCCTATATGTGTGACCATCTTCCCATGCTAAAGGTGGTACTCAAGGATTAAAAGCATACATCAGACAATGCTGGCACTGAACTGAAGACCCTAAGTATGATGTGTCTTACTATTGCTTATGTTCCCACCATCTGGTCCCCTGCTTCTGGGCCACAGACCCAGATATGGGCTCATCCCATGTCTTCCCTGTACTTTGGCTGATGGGCTGGCTGCCACTGGGAGATGAAGTCTTGGCCGGAAGAATCTTCCAGTTCATACTCAGATGCCTTAAAGGGTCACTCTCCAGGATGAGGTTAGGTAGAATCACAGATGAAATGTCTAGACAGGAGATAGTTAACACAAACTACCTCATAAGAAACTCTCCAGGGTGGTGCATGGGAGGGGGGGGTCACCCCTTACAAATTGCAAATTCTCTGTGTAAATGGCAGACCAAAAAAGGAATGAATCCCTGCTAACCAGGACAAACATTATCCCAGAGAGAGAGAGAGATCTGATAAGTCACAGATAACATCAATCTACATCTAATTGGACTAGACAACAGCCAATCATCTAAGTAAAGTTTCAGCCACCCAGAATCTGGCCAATACTCTGAACATTGAGAGAGACTCCACTACCAGTATCACAATGAGATTCTTCTGCTATTCTTCTCACATTCATAATTCTTTTGAACCATAAACTATCCAAAGGGCATGTGAATTCTTAATTATTATTATTAATACTATTATAATTATTTTTGTTGCTGTTACTATTATTATCAGTAATAGTATGGACGGATATGCAAACTGTGTACATGGCAAAATTAAAAAACAAACATTGTTGTGATAGAGAATAAGTTTAACAAACACATAGCAATAAGTGTGTGTGAGTGTGTGTGTGTGTGTGTGTGTGTGTGTGTGTGTGTGTGTGTGTGTGTGTGTGTGTGTGTATGTGTGCGCGAGTGCGTGTGTGGGTAAGTGAGGGGGCTACCCTCGGTGCAAGCATTTAGACAGGATAATTGTCAGTGTAGAAGAGATACTGATTGGTCCCTGCAGACAGTATACTGTTATAAGTTGAACAGCTGGAATTCCTATCATGGCTGCTTAAATGACTGATAATCAACATATGTGTGTTAAGAACTATAGCAAGGAGTTATAGTTCTTTGTTCTTAGCCAAGAACTATCTTAAACACACATAGATTTATTTTATCACAAAATGGGAGGCAGTTAAAAAAATTAACAAAATAAGTAGAGTCACAAACAATGGGATTAATAAAAATAGTTGTGAAGCAAATAAATAATGTTCCTTGGCCTTTGGAGCAGATTTGAAAAGGACAAGGTGTTGCTCAGGAATGACAATTTGTACTTAACAAGAGAATGTAAAAACGTTATGCCAAGATAATTTTGAAGTACATCTAGGCCTTTTAGTCTTTATGGGATGGAAATACTCTTCATCATAAAATCAAATAGAGAGAATGGAGCTGTGGTAATTTTGATTAAGGAGACTTTCTGTGTTAGCCAGCTCTATTGCACAAACAAATAAAGCCTGACTACAACACAGGTGACCCAAATTCAGTTACTGACTTGAGTAATTCTAGGAGCTGGCTATGAAGCCTGGGATTGAGCAGCCAGCTCACCCATACTGTGGGTAAGGAGGTAGTTCTAGCTCATACGGTGGGAGCTACCTAGGAGGAACACTAGTTTTTACACCCAGGGGAGTGGCAACCTACTGAGCCCTTTCTGTTCAAGTGCATTTCTACTGCAAGCTGATGTGAATTCAGCATGGGAAGGCACACTTTCCCTCAGAAGACAGCAATAGCAGAGCTCAGAAGAGCTGTCAAGGGAGTGTAGAGAGGGGGAGAGGGTAGGTAACCACACAGGACCAGCAAGCTGCCCCACCCTCTACTACCTGTCTCTTACCAAGGCACAAAAGGCTAATTGGGATTCCTGGGCTGGAAAGAACCGGCCCTATAGCATTTGCCTAGCCTATGAATGTTAGGCATCTGTCCAGTGGAATGAATGGGATGATTTGGTAGATATAGATGAACCAGTTAATGAATTTGGTAGGTAAAACAGATCTGTAAGTAAGAAAACAATACATAAAGGACGGAGTATACTGACATCAAATAAGTGTTAAATTCAATAAAATATTGATATGTAGAGAATTTTACTGATCTCCTTACATAAAATCTGAATATGTAATTAATTTACAAAGGAAGCCTGTACAGTAAATAAATGCAGTATCACCATTTTATGAGAAACATGAAGTACAGTCAAATGCAATATAAACAAGACTATTCAGATTATTCCTTGCTACACTATTGTATAGCACTTGGTTCTCTGGTTTGATTCCCATCTGGGATGTTTCTATATGGAGTCTGCATGTTCTCCTTCTGTCCATGTCGACTGTTGCAGCCATCACTGTTTTTCTCCTAGATCCCAAAGACATGCTGATAGATGAACTGGTGGTTGTCCAAACTGTTCATAGATGTGTGTGTATCATGAAATTTTGTGCATCCTGCAATGGACTGGCATCCCACCCAGTACCAGTTCCCTTTAGTTATCCAAAAAAACGCTGACAATCCTGTACTCAAAAACTTTTATTTGGGAAACCACAACAGTTAAGCGCTTTTGTCAGCTACCACAAACTGACTTCATCAGAACTGAATTAAAACAAAAACATTTTTAATTTATAGCATAAAAGCATCACCTGATTCAATTAAACATGCAAGTAAATAGTTCTATATGCTTAAAGTGCCAAGTGCAGTAAGAAATGCCATAGTGATAAAAGAACAGCATAGTATATAAACACAAACAACTCTACACCCTAAAAATAACTTGCTATAATATTAACAGTAAGTAATAAAAAATAAGAAATTGATATATTAAAAATTTGAACAACTTTAAATTTCATATGCTCGCAATTTAAGTAGGCTAGTTAAATTTGTTGCATCATTCAAGCCAGGGAAGGTAGTAGCGTCTAATTTAATCTGCCAAAACAATTCTCTAAAATCAAGATGCAACAAATCTTGGGAGTTTCTATTTGTTGGTTTTATTTTTTACTGCTGATGCTATTCGCAAGGAGACATGGCTGGGAGGGATGGAGGCTCTATTGAGCTGCCCTATGTGCTTACAACTGTTGGTGATAGTTCATTGTGTATGGATCGTTTCCTGAATTGTGCTTCTGTGACTGTTAATCTGCTGCTGCTGTATGAGGCGGCTAGCGATGAGATCATAGATGTGCCTGAAGAGGCATTTGATCGAGCGGAGTTATGTTCAGCCATCGAGAAGCTGGAAGCTGATTTACTGAAGTGAAAAGGCTTCAAACCCAGCAACAATATTTCAAGATGTGTCTACAGAGGAGGATTGTACTTAGGGTCCTGAAGATGCCAACAACAGGGACTATGTACCCAAAACTTCTGTATAGATGGCAGCAGTTAAACATTGAGGTAAGCCTTAAATACATAGCTCTCCTTAATGAATTCTTTATGCCTGAAGAGGATACTTTGCGTATTTCAGTAAGGAATCAGCAAAAATGTTTGCATGATTGTTTCTCGAGAGAAGTAGTGAATAGAGTTATTGAGTCAACAACAGACAATATGTTACTGCATGAGAAGCATTTATTTGAGAAGAAACACCACAAGCTTCAAAGGGACATTAGAAACTTTAGATCTGGTCAGGTCTTTACATGGCCCAGAACTGATGTTGCGAACTGTGACATTGTTAACCGGACTGTGAGGTCTGAGGGTGTACAGAATGTTAATGTCCCTGATAAAGGGAAGGCACGAGTTGATGATACTCAGAATGCTGTAAATAATGATAGTGGTAACAATGTGACTGTTAACAATTTACGAATGAGTGCAAGTGAATCGACAGCTGATAATGTAGTTTTAGTGGAGTCAGAAGGACCTTCAGGTTTGAAGTTGGTAAGACTGCTGAAACCACTAGTTTAGGGAATGTAGATAGAATTAATGAACCTAGTGTTCACAGAAAAGTGTTTAATTATGCTGATCAAGTTAACTCACAGGTTGGTGTACACTCTGATGCTGTTAATAATGCTCACTGCCCTTTCCACATCAATGCTTCATACAGGGGAGGGGGGAGGACAAGATCAATGAGCAGGGGCAGGCAGAAGAGGAAGTTATCTGCCGAGTCCCAAACTAACTACAGTTTGAAGAAAATGTGGGGGAAGACAGGGACACGTTAGTGTATAATATTTCGTTACGTCCTTTGACACAGGATGAAATTGCTGTCCTGTCAAAAGGGCTAACTTTTATTCTTACCTGTTACAGTGATTTTACTGATATGTTAGTTGACTTTAAGATGTTTGTCAGAAATTTGTGTTTGAAATTAGAGTTTAGGGATAGGACATTTGATTTCCATGATAGGCAGTTTAGCCAACCTAGCGTCTATATTCCTAATGCACCACCTCTTGTGACAACTTTTAGTAGGTTAGTGAAGAATGATTTATATAAGATGAGAGATGAGGGTAATTGTTATAGAAATAGGAGAGGGAACTTAACCTTAAAACAAAGGAGAGCCCTGACAGCCCTGAGAAATGATTGTACATTAGCAAATAGACCTGCTGATAAGGGGGGCAGTGTGGTAGTGATGGACTATAAGTTTTATAATGATAGCATGAAAAATATGTTGAGAGACGAAAGGTTTTATCATGCTATAGAATGTGAAACAGTGGAATTACACATACGCAGGATATTCATGATGTTAGAAGATTTATATGAGTCATATTATCACTGAGGGAATATTTGAATTCTTATCAGTCAGTGACCCCCTCATACCTTTGATGCAGGGCCTCCCCAAGATACACAGGGGTGGCAATAGGCCTCCTAAGAGGCCCATTGTATCAGGTAGAGGATGGTCTACTGAGCCTTTCTCCATTTATGTTGAAAAGTTTTTATGTCCAGTCGTGGACTCTAATGAATATGTGTTAAGGGATACAAAACAGTTTTTATTAGATCTCTATAAGCATATGTAGGGAGTGGCTGCTGACGCCAATTATTTCATGGTAACAATGGATGTTCAATCCCTCTTTACAGTTATCCCCAATGGTAATGGAATTCAAAGGGTTCATGATTATCTTAGATGTCACACTGAGTTGAGTGGTCATGTTATAGATCTCATAGTTTTGTTTTTAGAGGTTGTATTGGAGAACAATATTTTTTGTTTTGATTCTCAGCGTTATCTACAGAGGGATGGCGTAGCTGTGACACTTCTTGTGCCAGTAGCTACGCCAACCTTTATATGGCCATCTGGGAGGAGTTATGTTTGTCTAATTTGATTGATTTTCGTTTTAGGGTATCTTTTTACAGACGTTTTGTGGATGACCTTTTCATCATCTGGACAGGGACTACAGGTGAACTAGCCACATTCTTCAATAAAGTGAATGGCCTTTCTAAGGTTTTAAAGTTTACATATGAGTTTTCAGATGTTTGGATTTCATTTTTAAATGTGCATGTGGAGAGGATGGTCAACAGGATGTTGAATACTGGAGTATTCAGGAAGTCATGTCATTGTAATGCTTTACTGCATAGATATAGCATGCATCTAGGATATGTGTTTGGGAATGTGGTTAGAGGTCAAGCCATGAGGACATCTCACTATAATCCTTCCCAGGAGGGTTTTATCACTGAGTTGCATGACTTCTGTGAGAGGTTTAGGTCAAGGGCATATAAGAATGAGGAGATTGAGAGGGGGATTAGTGGGATATCCACTTTGAGAGGAGGTGTGGCCACTCCCTACTTTTCAGATTCTATGGAGACTGTCATGGACCAGGGAGAATTTGAGTGCTCGGCAGTTTCAGTGGAGCACGATAGTCTTAGGATACCCCTCTCTTACACTAAGGATGTGGTTGATGTTAAAGATGTCATCAGGTCACATTGGGAGGTGTTGATGGTGAACTCTAGTATTAGGGAGGTAATAAGAAACACACCACGTTTTGTGTACAAAAATAGATCCAACTTTTGAAGAAGTTGTTGTGTTATCCCAAATATGAGAGGAAAGGGAATGATCATAATGTGTTTGGCACTCTTCCCTGTAACTGATGCAATATTTGCTATCTAATAGATTCTAGGGGTAGTTTTATACACCCTTTGAATGGTGTTAGTTACGATTTCCATATCTCTGCTGTCTGTCTGAACATGTGGTTTATCTTGCTACTTGCATAGCATGTGATGGATACTATGTTGGTAAGACAGACAGGAGACTTAGAGACTGGATAGGTGAGCACATGTATCAGATCAAGATTAAGTTCACAGTTAATGCACTCTCTAAACATGTGCTAGAGAGAGGTGATATGCACATGTTTACCTTCAGAGTCACTGAAGTGTTATCTACTAGCTCCAGAGGTGGTGACATTAGGAATTGAACTGAAACACAGGAGGCCAAATGGATAATTAGGTTCAGAGCAATTCCTATCCAAGTCTCAATGACGAGGTACCCCTGAAACCATTCTTAAAGTCTAGAGGTTTAGGTCATAGTAGAGTTATGTATAGCTATGTATATTTAATATTTTAAACAGCTTTGAACACTTTCTGGTGAACACTCTTTTGTAAATATATGTTTTTATAATTTTATATAGAGTATATACTTTCTATATATTTTATATAAGATTTTTTTTATATGTCTTAAGTGAGTGGACTATATGAATTTATATCAATGTATGTACAGATAATTGTATTTGTATGTTTCTACATAAATAGGGGGCTGTCACTTAAAAAAAATAGTTTTTAAGTTTCAGTTTGGCGCCTTTTTTTTGTATATAATAAGCATTTACGAGGGATGATTTATGGTCTGATGAAGCCCTGTTGGGTGAAAGCGCTTACCGAACTTGTTCTGCTGGTTTAATAAAAGATTGATGTTGGATTGAGTTGCCATTCTTGAATGTGCTTGGACTGTAACAGCTGTGTTTCGCTCCAATACCTGTATTTTTTACTTATTTTTAGAACACATGGATAGATGCACACACTGACAGGGAGGGTTTGCAGACTCCATATAGAAAAAAAAACATAGCCAAGAATTCAACCAGAAGAAAACATTGAAATGGCAGTGCTATTCACTTGTAATCTGGTAATAAACAGCTGCTTTCACACATTTCTTCCTGCAAAGCTACCAAATATAGCTACCAGTACCTACCATGTGTAAGGTGTATGCTTGTGATGGTATTTGCAAGAAAATATGGTCACCTTGTCCTGCACCCCCCCAAACACACAAAATGTAATGGCAATGTTGATGATGTTTGTGCTACGACACACACACACACACACACACACACACACACACACACACACACACACACACACACACACATGCATAAGCCATAGCAATACTAGTTTTGCATTTATTTCAGCAAATAGCTCCACATTGTACAACAGTAGTACTGCCACACCAGATCACTGACTGTTTAGCAGTTGTCAAAAAATAACAGGGGGAAGTTTGTTTTATTTACCTCCTTCAGGAGTAAAGCATACCTGTCACTGACCCTGATTTTGCCTTATAATTTTGCTCTGTTCCTCATAAAAAAAGTTTGATTTGCTGGTAAATCAGTCAAGATTACAGGCAACCAATAAATCCAGACATCAGAGTTTCAGACATCTTACTATAATAAAAAAGAAACACATTGATGCAAAATGTGTTATTATATTCACTATTTAAGTGAATTACAGTAGTATTTAAAAGTGTTCCTGATTTTGAGGCTTTATTTTGCTATTATTTTTGGCTTTGATAAGACTTTTTGATCAAAGAATTTGAGAGCTATAGCATTTGGTGTTCTGTCAGTATTTATAAAACTCCTTGAAAAAGAAAACCATCATCGGTTCTTATTAAAATCTAAGGTTATTCTGGGCTGCTGATCTCTAGTGCTTACCTTGCTCATGTTCAATCACTGATTATCAGCTGTATCACAGCCCTATTTCAAATAAAGAGTCTAACTGCTCAATAAATCATTTTTTTCTCTTAATTTTTCCCATACCATCAGCAGCTAAAGATGGCTTTGATGTTAGTTTTAGTGGAGATAATATCCACCAGCAGGATTTAATTAAGTCAAGAGAACTATGTCAGTGGTAAAATATTTAATGAAATTGTGAAGCCAGTTACTTGACAAACATGATACAAAATATCAAAATAAGACTACTTGCAATGGTTGGGGGCCCCCCAGTGCCTGAAGGATTCGCTGGTGCTTAAAGCTGGCTATGCAAAGCATTATAGTAGCATATTAAATGATAATCACAAAGTAGTGACATAATGAATATGAGTGCAGTAACCATATTGTCTGGTATAAAATTCTCAATCTATGAAATAATGCAACTAACAAAAAAGAAGTTTTGGCTTTGAAGAAAAACAAAGCAAAACTTACTGGAGGGGAAAATTAAAAACAAAACAGTAGGTATTTGTACAGAAGTACAAAAAGTCGAGCATTCAAGTGGAATAGACTAGAACTAGCAGGTGCGAGTCGACATGCAGATGGGCTTGTTTTTAAGGTCGGTTTCAGGCCTAGTTGTGAATACCTCTCAACTGCCAAGATTTTTGCCTCATATTTTGGGTCTATTCCTCATAAAATGTAATGTTTTTTGGCAAATCACTGGGATGATCTGAGGAATGAAGTCACTAAATAATGACATACCTTTGAGTTACAGACTTCAAATACTTCATAAAATGTATATTAAGACAAACCCTGTTACTCTAGCAACTTTTTGTAAGAGCAATATTTAAAATCTGTCCCTATTTTTGGACCTTTGTACCCCCATTGTGTCAGGCTTTGTCCAGATTTCTTGCACTAAGAGTTTGAGAGGTAATGTAAGTCACAAATGGATGTTACAGCTGTGATACAATACAATATATGTTTCAATTCTCTGTTCTTGAGAAAGAAAAGCCATTTTCACCAGAATGCAGTTAGTGCGACAATGTTTAAGATGAGGAAGGAAAATGGAGATGAGCTAAATGTACAACCTGTGATTTTAAAAGCTGGAAATATAAAGGTGATCATCAGGCAAACTGATGGTCAGTTTCAGCCATGGATCCCCCAAAACAGTTTATATCTAGTACAGGTTTGCAAAAAGTTTTTTAGGCATTTCTCTTTGCACTACCAGCATTCAAAAGATCAGCCTTCTGAAGAAAAAAAAACACTAACTTGTTTCCATGGTAAAACAACTTTGTTTAATATTATCATTTTTGTTTCATTTTCTAGACACTGTAACCGCTCCTGAAGTAATATAAGAATCTGACATTTCAGTTATGAATGTGTTGGTTGAAATTATAGATGGACGCACCCAAATGCTAAGGTAACAGAATAAATGATTAGTGACTGCTCATGCATTCAACGGCTTTCATGTACATATCACAGCGAGTCACACTGCTAAAAGCAGACTTTTATAATTTTATAACTATTTTTAACATATATACGCAAAGGAGATATGAATAACACTTACTCTTTTAGGCAATGTGCAGCTGTTATGACCCAGCTGTCAGAGATGAGTGACCCTCCACAAATATGCTTGCCACTCTTTTGGAAACTAACTTGCCATGGCCACTCTCCTGGCTGTGCATTGATTCCACCAACAATCCGAGAATTGAACTTTGGTTTTCCACATTCTGAAAGAAAAGGCTTTGTTTTGTCAGGAAGAAGAGAGAAAGAACTAAAACTTGGTAATACTATGAATACCAATCTCACTTTATACTGTATTATTTCTGCCAGTAGGGTTGCTACAGTTGATATGTGGAGAAAAGAGACCACCATCTAGCAGTATAGTAATGTAGGGTTTAAAGCAGTGTGTTTGGTCATGTTCAGAAGCAAGTGTAAATAACAAACCTTTGGAACTGGATATAACCTACTTGCCATATAAATACCAAAATATACAATCCTCTATGTAAAAGTGCATTGTTTTTGCATTATTATGGACGGCCCCCTGATTTTTTTTTCTCAGAGATGAAAATTCTTGCCATGACATCATGAAAGACTAAACCTGTAATGCAGCACTATTTAAATTAATAAATAGGGTATTGTATTTCATTGCAAAATGCATCAGTATTAATTTCTAACAATCTGCATTGATAAGCTGTCAGCTGATTCTGGCAGGTGATTATTGAAAAGTAACACATAAGACGATGTAGTGAAACCATAATTTAAGTAAGAAGATGTTCCTTTAAATAGGTGTGTTGTTGGTTGGTTTACCCATAATACTTTTTAACTGTATGTAAAGTATTGTGAAGTACCAACCACAACAACATATTATGGCTGTTGTAATAGAGAATAATAAATAAACAGTGAAAATAAAAATAAAAAAAAAAAAAATCAACCAGCACAATATAATCTTCATTTTCCAAGACCACTTACAACTTTATCATGAGAAGTATAACAGGAAATTGAATTAGTACTACAACAAAGGTTCTTCTAGAAGTGACCAATATAATTTAACAGTTACCTCACAGCATTTGGACTACCAGTTCGATTCTTGGCTGAGGTACTTTCTGTATGGAATTATTTGCATGCTCTCCCTTTTTCTTATGGGATTTTGGTACCATCTTAAGTTTCCTTCCACATTTTAAAAACCCCTTCATGACAGATGAATTGGTAATGCTGAACTGGACCTAGGTGTCTATATCCTGGGCTGGACTGAGATCCCAGGCAATGCTGGATTGCATTACATGCTGGATAAGTACTGGTTTCCCAGCAATTCTAAACTGGATAAACATGCAACATCTGCCATTGAGAACATTTATTTCCTAGATCCCTTCTTCTGGAGTGGTTTGTCTTAATGATTAAAGTCTTTACCTCAAAGATATAAGATACAGGGTTGATTCTGACCTCTGGTTATTGTCTAGGCTTGTAATAGTTTGCAGACTGAAAGCCTAGTATTTACCTGTATATGAGACTGAAAACTGATTGTTTGTGATCAGAATTCGACTCCAGTGAAGGAATTTTAAGTAAACTACAACATGCTTATTAAATAATATTGCACACAGGCCTCCTGAAACAGGCCTATCACAAAAATTAAATAAATGAAACACTGGCACACACAACAGACATTTGAAATATCAAAAGTTTGAACACGTCATACATTCAGAAAGATGCAAATATACAATACTTTGAATGACAAAGATTCAAAAAAGAGAAACAAAAAAAATCTACTTTTTTGCAGGGGAGCTCCTCCACCCCCTACACCATGTGCTAATTATATATACCAACTCCGAGATCCTAATGCAATGGGGAAATGGTAAATTTCCTGATCTCCATTGTACTGAGATCTAGCACTGAAAAGAAAAGCCAGTATGTGAGATCTGCTTCTTGTTTTTTCACTAAGAAATGCTGAATTCTCGATGGGCTATAGAAGGATAGGTATAACAAAGATTAAGGTAATGGCATATAAATCTACTATATTCTTTAGACTTACCTTGGACTCCTACAGCCTGCTTGGTTATTCTAAGTCAAATCTGCTTAGTGACACTAAACAGGTACATTAGGGTTTTAAGCTCCTGGACATATCTTTTTCATGTTTGCATAGTTATGTCAAAGTATTATCCTATACCTTAAATGGGATTCCCTCCTTATGAAATGTATGAGTGCTATTTTGTGAGCTCTACCCACAAGGCCATGCGCTGCTGCAGGAAAGAGAGGATACCCCTACACTTGAAGTAATGGCATTTTCTGCATAAAAATACATTAATATTGTATTAAAATACACAGTGGCATGTTTAATGCAAGCCTGGCAAGCTTTACACACTATCACAGGTCCATTTCATATTTTCTGCTGGTACTATATTTTCCACTGCTTATTAATTAAGAGGGTAGAGCTGTAGTGACAATTGAAAAGACTAATGTTTATTAGTGAGAAGGGCATATCTATAATGATCCATTGAAAAGCAATGCACTGGTGGCAGTAATCCTAACATACTACCCTGTATTCTGGTTTTGATTTTGCACAATTTAGGACCCCTAGTCATTGTACAGTATCCTTTTATATGCTCTACTAATTCTATGTGTCATAGTATTGTTATGTTCTAGGGTTTTTATGTGTCATTGTACTGTCTAATAGACATATATCTTTTCCTTGTTATATGAATGTATCAAGATATGATCATACCTCTCAACCTCTTAGAGCAAGAAATCTGGACAAAGCCATGAATAAAAGTGGGACAAAGGCCCAAAAATAGGAACAATTTTTAAATATGGCTCTTAAAAACTTAGAAAGTTGATAGAACAACAGGCTTTGCATTAGCATGAATTTCTGAAGGCTATGAAGTTTGAAACTCAAATGTCAGTCATTATTTTCTAACTTCAGTCTTTATCGATTTGCCACTAATTTGCCATAAAATCACAATTGTATGAAAAATGGACCAAAAATATTAGGCAAAATCTGGACATTCTGCAAAAATATGCACAGTTGAGAGGTATGGATGTGATCGACCAAAGACCAAATATGTATATATATATATATATATATATATATATATATATATATATATATATTTTTTTTTTTTTTCCACACAATGTTTGTTCCTTATGCTGTACTATTTCTATGTATCATACTATTATGTTTCTAGGGTTTTTACGAGTCATTGTATTGTCTCCAAAAGTACAAAAACTGACTAGAAACTCTAAAAGCTCACGAAAGGACACCTCAGAGGCATACTACACCAAACAACACTTTAATGATACAAAACCCAGTAAAGTTAAGAGCTTTTCATCCGGTAGGTTCACCAGACTTCTTCAGACAAACAATTAAAAGCAAGCACACTATTTAAAGCACAAGTAACCCATTTCTTTCCCTACTATACCCAATCAGAATGCAGTAACACTTGGCAATTAATACTTTTAAGGATACATGCTAAAAGTTTTCCAAACATTTAAAGTTACAATTAAATACATTCTTGAATTACAATCCAGTACAAGGTAGTCTTACTATTGGCACCCCTTCTCCCATTAGTATAAAATAAAAGAAATAAAAAATAAAAGGTGAAGTATGACAATTCGTACCCCAAGTTTGCTGATAAAAAATTAATAAATGGTTAAAATGGCTGAGACAAGTGATGAACAGAATAGTGTTAACATAGGGTAAATATGAATTCTGGTTTGACCCTGTATGAGCCTACCATATATATGCTTTATTAGTTAATGAAGTATAAGAAAATACACACATTAAAAAAAAAAAAAAAAGCAGTATAAATGAAAAATAAATAAAAAATGTTAGTAACTAGACGTGTGGGTGAACGTTGGTCTTATGCTACTAAATGCACGTAGATACTTTACAATATGCAAAAAGAGTGGTCTTTACTTCTAAAAATAACCCTCTATCTAGTAAGACTCCTCAATTTTAATATACTTGAAATCGACACAACCTCGTTAAGTTCTGGCCTCCTGCTAGAATCAAGACGCAGTTGCCACAACACCTCCTGTTTCTCAAGTTGTAAACTAACAATACCTCCTCTGTCATCCCTCACTAGTTGGTCTACCCTAGACCAACTAGTGAGGGACGACAGAGGAGGTGTTGTGAGTTTACAACTTGAGAAACAGGAGGTGTTATGGCAGATGCAGTTGCCACAACACCTCCTGTTTCTCAAGTTGTAAACTCACAACACCTCCTCTGTTTTCCATCACTAGTTGGTCTACCCTAGACCAACTAATGAGGGATGACAGAGGAGGTGTTGTGAGTTTACAACTTGAGAAACAGGAGGTGTGGCAACTGCGTCTTGATTCTAGCAGTAGACCAACTAGTGAGAATCCTGGCTAAGTGAAAACAATGTACTTCTTTAGAAAAGCAGCTTCTTACTTATATAGTTGTTTCACTACTACATCATCACATATGGTTGAGAGGGTGGCCTAATGGTTAAAGGATTTGCCTTACAAACACAAGGTGCAGGGTTAGAGTCTTACAAGGGATAATTGGCTAGGCTTAAAATGGCTCACAAGAGCAGTTAGCCTAGTACTAATCTATGAACCTATGTTAATCATTAATGTAAGGTGTTTCATCTGCAAGACCTAGTTGATCTTATAGTTTATAGGATAGTATTATATAGTAAGGGTGGATGCTGATTTGCATATATACATAAGTAATTTTTTTTTCATTTTAGATATATATTGGTTGTTATTTGTGCACATATATGCATATTTGAAAAGGGTTTTTGCACATGAAATGCTTTTGATATAAATTGTTCCAGTAGGGTAGGGTTACCCTACTAGATGCACATAAAATGGTATATAATGTATAGTGAAGTAGATTTTTGTATTAAAATTAAATTATATTTCTTATCATATGTAGAATTGCCCTATATGATAAAATAGAATTTGATGTTTATGAATTATATATTTTTTACATAATTCAGAATGATGCAGTGTGATATGTATAGTTTAAAAAAATATTTTAAAAAGTTTTAAAAAAAGTTTATAAAAAAAGTTTAAAAGTTGATGACTTTCTGCCTAAGTGGTCAATTAACTAATTGGAATATTGATAGTTTAATAGATGTAATTTATTCTGCTGGTGGTGTATACATTTATAAGGACAAGAGTTGTGTTTAGAATTGTTCCATTAGAAGGCAAGACGCCGAGGTACCAGAATGTTTCATATTAATAAATACTTGTTCTTGAAGTGGTGTTCCTGTGGTATTCCTGTTCCTGAATTAGTCATGGCTTATATGTTTATGGAGAATTTCTTGTGAAGGTGTTTTTTGAGAAAGAGAAATCTTCCCATTCCACATTGTACGGAGATCTCCGTTGAAATGTTTGAACTTTTAAAAGTTTCGATCATATGGTGTCAACCATATGACATTCAAACTTTTAAAAGTTCGACAATATGATATAGACACTATGTATATATGTATGTATCTATCTATACAGCTAGATGCATACACATAGGTTCATAGGTGTATACTAGGCTAATGGCCCTGGAGCCTTTACAAGCCTAGCCCATAGGATTACCCTGGCATCGTGACAAAATGGAAATGACTTTGATGAGGCTTGAACTGTGAATGATTGCATGCAAAATGTATATTCTAACCACTACACTATTGTACTTATACACTTATATTTGAATGTGGTCCAGTCATTTTCATTATTCGATATCTTATACTATGCAATGTGTTTCAACAACCTGCATCAGACGCATTGTTACAGGCATGACCAAGTTATCTTCATTGTTATGATGTTAATTTAGTTCCCCTCCTGTTTACTGAGGTTAAATTCCCTGAAGCTTTATTTAGATGAAACACACTTGTTTGAAGTACCATTTTGATGACACACATAAATATGTCTAACCCCATGTGGGAGACTTTGCCATCCTTATTTATATATACTAAGCTCAATAGTCACACAACTATGGAGTAAAAAGATAAGTCCTTTCAAACTGACTCCTTGATACTGCACAAACAAAAAGCACACCAGGAGTTTTATCCTATGTGGAGCGCTGATTAGGAAGTTGAACTTCAGGGAACTGAACTTTGCAAGATGAAACCACAAACATTTGACACTCAGCTAAGAGTATGAAAACATTGAGCCCTTGTAGTTAGTTCTAGGAGTAAACTTTTTAACTGACATATCTTTCATCTGTAAGAAAAATCACCTGATGTGAGTGACATAATTATATAAAATGGTTTAGTTACAATAATGTAAGCATCTAAGTAACTGTTAAATGTTAAATAAACCATTTAAAACCCCAACTTTATTCATAAGGAAAGAACAAAAAACACATGAGGAATCTTTCTCTCTTGTTGCTTTTGCAGCTCCACATATTGACATAATGGTTAAGGTGTTTGCTTTACAAACACAATGTGCAGGGTTTGATTCTCGCATGGGGTAATTGGCTAAGCTTAAAATGGCCCGCAAGGGCAGTTAGCCTAGTACTAATCTATGAACATATTCATTGATTGCCCCCAAATTTAATCTTCCAGAGGAAAGTGACAGAGAAAGTACAAGGGCCTGGAGGGAGCTACTGTACTTATGGGTAAAAATGCTACACACGAGAGCATCATGGAGGAATACAGTATATACCATGGGAACTTCTTGTTAAAAGACTTTGTCTACATGAATAAAGTTCAGTTAGTAAAAGTATGTCCTTTGACAGACGTAATTGCACTTGTTTGGTCAGCTAATTGATCTGGAGTCAGGCCAGATGAAGACAAGGTGGGAGCAATCAAGTAACTTTCCCCAGCACTTATTTATTTGACATTTGTTAACCAGGTTAGTCCATCTGAGCCAATGGCCCATTTTCAGTGGAGACCTGGGGAGAAAAGCTCCAGCAATACAAACATAAAAAGATAACAAATTAGGCAATACACAAAACCCAAGAAAAACAGTGTAGCAGTACAACATAAGCAAAAATTACATATGCAGTAATCATGTGAAATGAATAACTAATAAAAATAAAACAAAATGAAGTAAATGCAACTAGTACATTTAAGTATTTAGAATAATGACATATCTTTCCCAAGTGGCATAATGTAGTATCGTCTAGTGAGTAGATTATTCATTAAATTATTAGATGTGGGCAGGTAGTGAAAAGAAAAGAAAGGAACTGCAGATTATAGAGGATTTAGGCAAGTACTGGCTTTTGAGTTCAGAAAGTAGTGGTTGACTTCTGTTTTAAAGCAGCTGGGACTAGTGATGCTACGAATGTGAGGTGGTAGCCTATTCCACGCAAGGGACACAGAGTGTTTATAAAGGAGTTTACCATAAGGTTTGTTGGGTTTATAGATGTCTAGAAGGTGCTTGTCAGAAATACAAAGAGGTTGGGGTATAAGGGGATACTAAGGTAGAGAGAGATGGGCAGGCTAGCGGTTTGTTGAGTAGAGGGAGTGTGTCAGCTGGAGCTGGGTAACTAGTAAGAGCTGCGGGAATTCTAGCCATTGAAGCTGTTTCAGGACAAGGCAGTGATGGGATTTATAAGGCTGGTTACTGGAGAATCTGGCTATGTTATTGTAAGCTTGTTCTAGTTTGGAGAGAAGATTTGACTGGAGGTGAGTTAGGATAGGGGAGGCGTAAATGAGACAGGCTTGGGCAAGGGTGGGTTTAGAGTTTGGAACAAGACATTTTTTTATTTCTGTAGAGAAGACCCAGTTTCATGTTAGTTTTTTTTGATGCAGTAAATGTCAACTAAATAAATAAATAAATGTAACAGTTATCTACTTATGGTATTGCAGCTAAACCATTTTATATCATTTTGTGACTTACATCAGGTGATTTGTCTTACAAGTAGAAGAGAGGTCAGCTAAAAGCCCATTCCTGGAACTGACTTTGCAGATCACACTGCTGACTCCACATGACTGGAACATGTGGTCTAGAGTAATACATTTAAAGCATAATTAGCCTGCTGTGTCCTGAAATTCTGATACAATATTAATATAATGGTTTCAGGCTTTCTGCAAATTCAGAGCCACAGGAGACACCACCCTAAAGTATGCCTTCCTAAAGTTCTGTATCATAAAATGATTCACCAGACCAGTTATAAAATGCTATCTTTAAAAATCAAGAGAAAAAGATGACAATATATAATTTTAAGGAATTTCACAACCTGCCACCCTTGCACTGAGAGAAGCAACAAGTTATCTGATCAATAAATTCCTGTTCCTAATATTAACACACATTGTCATTAAATGCAATACCAAAAACTGATGACATATTTTCATTATTGAGACACTTGGAAATAAGAGTAACATCACTTCTCAGTCTATATGCAAACATATGTAAATGTAATGTCTTAAGTCTATCCATACAAGATACCTGCTTTGTAAATGTTTTATCTATTCTAGATTATATACACAGAGTTTGACATAAATTCATGCTGCCCTACCATAGTCTGTTTGTGGTTTAATAAGAGTGATATATAAGCATAACATCAGCTTGCTATCCCTGCTAATAATCAGAATGTCCTTCATTATCCCATAACATTTCCAAAATACAGCAGATGCATGCTTGTCAAATTTAAAATGGTTATCTTTATAGTTACCCCTAGATCTTTAAGACCTAGCTTTTGGAATAAATTTATGTTCCACAGAATAAGGAGGCCCAACATATTGTCTTCTCCATAGAGTTACAGAAGACCATGACTAATCCTGCTGGTAGTAACACCTGCTAAAATGATGACGATGTGATGAATGCTGCAGTAGACAAGACTGAGTCCATCAGCAGAGCTTTTTTTCATGTGCTTAAATGCAGATAGCGGACTATGTGTCTGATCCATACACTTGTTCTTAAGGAGATCATATAATGTTATTCCCTCTGTGGACAGATTTAGGATGCATTTACTCATGCAATGTTCAATGCCTTGAACTTTCATTATTAACTGAAGGTTCAATGCAGAATACAGATACAGAACTTTATGAAAGCAAACTTCAGGGTGGTGTCTCCTGAGGCTCTGAATTTGCTGAAACCATTATATTGAACATTGTATCAGAATTTAGGGACACAGCAGGCTAATTATGCTTTAAATTTATTACTCTAGAACACATATTCCAGTGGTCCGAAGAGACCAATATCTACCTACACACACACACACACACACACACACACACACACACATATATATATATATATATATATATATAGATAGATATAGATATATATATATATATATATATATATATATATATATATATATATATATATATATATATATACAGATATATGTGTGTGTATGTGTATATGTGTGTGTGTGTGTGTGTGTATATATATATATATACATATATATATATATATTATATATATATATATATATATATCTATATCTATATATATATATATATATATATATATATATATATATATATATATATATATATATATATATATATATATATATATATATATATATATATTCACGTTATAACCTCGAAATACTGAAATATCAAATTTCAGTATCTCGAGACTATAAAACCGAATCCACAAAACACTGACACAAAAAAAATGTGAAATTCACAACACCGAAAAAACCGCACACACTATACCACACATACACCACAACACCCACATCACAACTTAAACAAACAAAACTACACACATACACAACTCACACACACATAAGCAGAGGGCAAGCCCCGTGCACCCCCACACCCCCTACTTATATATACTAACTCCGAGATCGCACAAACACAAAACAAAAGCCAACTCACACACGCACATTCTCCGACCCCTCTCACACACATCAAACACATCAGCACACTCACACACACTCTAACTCCCACTCAAAACCCTTAGAAAACACTTACCTGACATAACACCTACATCCACACATGGCACCGCGCACCATCAAAACACAATCCTGGACATTACGTAGCGTAAAGTCATAACCACGAATTCGACATATATTCGAGTTCGCGATTATGACCTTTCGCTATTTTTAACATTCGGCTTTATAGTCTCGAAATACTGAAATTCAACATTTCAGTAATTCGAGGTTATAAAGTGTTTCTATATATATATATATATATATATATATATATATATATATATATATTTTTTTTTTTTTAGAACAAAAATGGTAATAAAATAACATAATCAATTTTCATGAAACCACATGCCTTACATCCCCATGCCAAGATATGCAGTACAACAAGGGAGTTTCCCTGATCCTGAGTTTTGCAACCTACCCAGGGCTTGAAAAAGGACTTACTGTCACTCATACTGAGAGAATCAGTAAACCAGTTGTTAGCCTAGACTTGTTCTGTAATGCCCTTTTTTCTCAGTGTTATCTGTGATAAAAGTGAACATCATTTGTAGGGATATATTTCATCCTCAGAAAGAAACATTAATGTTAACTTTAGTAAAATGGAGAAGATATATAGTGATATTTGTGTTAATGATGTCTGCAGCTGGGGGACTGTGATAGAAATGAAATTTTGCAAGTGTATTAGTAGATGCTGTCCTTAATGGTGAATGTTTTTTTTTTCTTCTGTTTGCTTATTGTTAAACAATACTGAAACTCACCCCTTCACTAGGATGCTATTGGTTCTGACAGAGCTTCATTGCCTTGAACCCAAAACTTATCTAGCATTTGATAGTTGAAACCCTGGACTGTGGTATTGGTAAAGTGCAGTACATAATCATCTATCTAGTATTTAGAGGTGATAAGTTATTTCATTCTTTTTGAATTCCTGGCATACCTCTCAACTTCTCAGCACAAGAAATCTGGACAAAGCTAAAAATACCGGGGGACAAAGACCCAAAAATAGGGCCAGATTTTAAGTATTGCTCTTATAAACTTAAAATGTTGCTAGAATAACAGGATTTCTGGTAGCATGCATTTTCTGAAATGGAATTAGGTCTGAAACACAACTATATGACATTATTTACTGACTTCAGTCCTCAGTGATTTGTTAGAAAACACAAAATATGAGGTATAAATCTGGACATTCTACAAAAATCTGGACAGTTGAGAGGTATCCTGGCATGTAACACATATGTATGCTCTGTTTCCTCATATACTCTGCTTTGACTTCAGGGCCAGGTTGTGTCTAAAAGTATTCCTCATCCCAGATTTCTTATCCTGGTTTCTTATACTACAGTTTTGTATCAACACTCTTTGTCCTTTATACTCGTTTTTTGTAGTCCCCATACAAATACATGTATGTTTTTTCTTCACATACCGTAGCTTCATTGGTCGTATAATCAGGTGACTGCAGAAGTTCATATAAACAGCCCAAAATTTAATATGAATTTTCAGCAAACAAAACAACGGAAAATTTCAGAACTCACTGTTGCATCATTAAAATGCTTTGTGAAAGGGAGGCTTGGATGTAACAGTGTGGGGGATGCCTTACCATACCCCTGGAACTTAAGCATCCTTATGCTAAGATTGTTGTCCCTTGAGAAGGCTTGTGTATAGAGGAATAAAGCCCTTGTTGTGACCCTGATGATCCATGATCAACTAGCTATATGAATGCTGGAGAGGCTGTGTGGGGTGGGGAGGGAGTAAGCAGTGGATGTTGACTCGCCAGTCATGGGGGGGGGGGCAACCTAGGCTTACAGCATTAAGAGCCAAGTGAGCGCCACACTGAAAAGGATGTGCAACTTAGCCAGAGCATCGCATGTGTGGAAGCACTTAGTCACCTTCCGATGCAGCCATGGGGAGGTTGTTGGGCTTAGGATATACTCCCTGATGGCAATATGATCCTGCAACAGTGCTCACAATTTCCCCACTGGCTTCTGATGTCCAGTTGGTTGATCCCAGGGGGTGGTTAAGGCAGGTCTGATAAACCTGGCGAATGAGATGATAAACCTGGCGAATGAGATGAGGAGCTGGTGGCAGCTGATGGTCAGCTGCTTAGTTATGGAAGAAAAAAAGATGGCTGTACCTCAGAGTACAGTGAATGCTTCAGGTGTACATTCATCCAATGAGATGCAGTATTCTGGGATTCTTAGTTATGTTTCTGGAATTTCAATACTCAGCACTCTCTCTGTCTGCTTCCTTTTCACTTTGTGTGTGTGTGTGTGTGTGTGTGTGTGTGTGTGTGTGTGTGTGTGTGTGTGTGTGTGTGTGTGTGTGTATCTATACCACTTGATCTATATCTATATGTATATCTATATCTATCCATGTATCTACAATATGTATGTATGTATCTATCTATCTATCTGTCTGTCTGTCAGTCTTTCACCACAGTAGTCAGGAAATCCTTCAACATGGCACACCTCATCACAAAAGGTTTTTCATCCAGGAAAAAAGAGGTAATTGTTTCCCTCTACTCATCACTCATTAGACCCATTATAGAGTACAACTCCCCTTTTGGTATGTACCTCACAAGACATCTACAAAAACTGGAAATGCCACAGAAATACCTCACAAAGAGAATTACCAGCCTCAAACAGATGCCCTACGCAGACCGTCTCAAAAAACTTCAGCTTTACTTCGTCGTATATCACCTACTCCGATCTCTGCCTAACATGCAAAGCTATGTCAAACCCAGAGCTGTTGGACATGCTCCACTTAAAGAAATCCCAATCCCTCAAAACTACACGCTGTAGGGACCTAAACTTTGTCACCACAATAAACAGAACATGCTGGAGGAATAGATTCCTGTCCCAGAGACTTCCCACACTCTGGAACATACTACCTATGTCAAACAGAGCTCCTCATTAGCACTCTTCAAGAAATATCTTGATGATTGGATGGGAAGTAGGAAATTCACCCCGGGGATCACTTCTGTGGCTCTGCTGACAGGGGCACAGGAAAATAATTTTCTTGGGTGGCGAAAGCCAGGGTACCTTTTTGGCTAGGCTTGTATAGGCCCCAGGGCCGACAGCCTAGTACCTACCTATGAACATATCTAACTATATATGTTAACTACCTGGCAGTGTAAACATTGGTTCTAGATGATGGTCACTACTGATGTGACACCCTGTCCCAATGTGCAAAAATGGGAAAAAATGTGGGTTGCGGGTTGATACATTGAGTGATGGATATAGCTGAGTAGAAGTTGATTTGTCAAAATGCACATGCATTGAAACACAAGTGATCAATGCCAGCACATCAAAAATCAGCATACAAAAAAAAAAAAATTGCACAGAATTTGCAATCCATTCACCAAAGTCCTACCACAGACCACCTGGAAAGAGTTTACCAACACAGAAAACATTTTTCTAAGGTGAGGTGCAATTTTAGCAGCAGGCTAGAATTAAGGTTAGCACAAATTAGTAAGGTAGGCAGAGGGTTTTGCCCTACCCACCTTACTAAATAGTGTGCCAACCTTAACACTAATTCTAAACTTGCCCCTAACCTTGCACCGGGTTCATATTAGCTTGTTGAACACTCAAAAGAGTGAACACTCTTTGATCAACAGCTAATAGACGAAACCACAAAAAGTTGAACGGCCGGAACAGCAATTTTTTTCCCAGGGAAAAAAAATCATTGTTCCCAAAAAAAACAAAAAATACAAATCCACAAACAAAATAAAGTGGGGAGCTTTGCCCCCCACACATTACCCAATGTGGGGGGCTGTGCCCCCCACACCACCCCTACTTAAATATACCAACTCTGAGATCGCACCACAGTGGAGAAAACTTCAAAGTCCTCGACAATGGCCCAGCAATTTTTTTCCCTAGGAAAAAAATCGCTGCTCGGGCTGTTCGGCTTTTTGTGGTTTCGTCTATTAGCTATCGATCAAAGAGCATTTGCTCTTTTGAGTGTTTGACAAGTTAATAGGAATCCCGTTGCACCTTACCTTAGAAAACCCCTTTCCATGACACTACTAGTACACAAGACAGGCTTGGATACACACCACATGCATCAACACACATACCTGCACACACACACACACACACACACACACACACACACACACACACACACACACACACACACACACACACACACACACACACACACACACACTATGCTAAATCTAACCCTTACTTATAACAAAAAAACTAGATAATGCCTTGGTAAAACAACGACGACTTCTTTATTCACAATACTGACTAAGCGCTTTCACCCGTGCAGGGTATCTTCAGAGTCAGTTAATGTAAAACACCATTACACTTAAATAGGAAATTCAAATACACATTAAACCTTTCCCTAACCAAGTATAATGATTCATTACAAGTTCACTTTCAAGTTAACCCTTCAATATCCAGTTAACTAAGCTTATTGAAGTATATGTAATAAATATAACAAACTCTGTTGGATGTGCTTACAATAAATAAAAACACATTAAAATAGTCTATCAATTCAACTCATCAAAATGTATAAATAAAAATATAAAATATGAAAATAATAATCAATTCCCTTTTGTAAAAATAATACGTATGTATGTGTGTGTGTGTTGCCTAACAAAAAATATAAACAATAACATAAATAATTAAATAAACTAATTTATATAAATAATGATTTGTGTTTCAATATACAGGCTAAAGATAAAGTATCATTAATGCCTGGCACTGTACTGGCATCCAGTAATAACTGCCACAGGCATTCCCTGATTTCTAACATAGTTTTGTAATCACTACCAAAATCACTTTGATATAATCTATCTATAACAAAAAATATAAATTTCTTAAAGTTAATACATTCTTTGCTATGATTGAATAATGCATTGGTTGAATTTTTGTTTTTGATGTCTCTATTGTGTTCCAAAATCCTTAGTCTCAATTTCCTCGTGGTTATACCAACATAAAAAGCAGGGCAAGATAAACAGGTTGCCACATATATCACCATATTGGTATTGCACTTGCAATACCCAGGACTCTTCAGTGTCCTCTTATAACTACTCACTTGGACTTACGGACCGTCATTAATGTATTTGCAAGTTCTGCAAGTACTGCACTTGGCCATCCGAGCTGGCCTTTGGTCTTTCAAGAACTTCTTTTAGGTTCAAACCCCTACTGTTAATAAATTTAGGGCCATCTCCAAGTGTATCTTTCAAATCCAGAGGGAATAAACTTTCCCATACGAATTGAATAATATTCTTAACCTTAACCCTATTTGATGTGGAATTATATTCAACCACCACACCCCCCCCCAAATCGAGTCCAACTTGTTCATTACCTATTGTGATAGTAATGTTTCTTTCTTTATCTAGTAAAATGGGTCTAAAATCTTTATCCCTTCTACGTGTAATATCATGTTTAATTGAGAGTAATAACTCCATAGGATAATGTCGTTGGACAAACAACTCAATTAGTTTGCCCAGCTCGACCAAGAATCTACATTCTTCACTAACTATACGTGAAATACATATCATCTGACCTTTCACAACATTCTTCTTTAAATAATGGGGGTGACAGCTCTCATAATGCAGAAAAGTATTGCTATAGTTTTTTTTCTAAATATATTAGAATGTATGACACCTTCTAACATATAGAGCTGTAAATCCAAAAAATCCATTGCGTTTCTATCTTCCTTGCTGGTAAATTTCAAAAATGTGGTGGTTTGATTAAGATATATGAGGAATCCATCTAGCTCATCTCAGGTGCCCTTCCAAAAAAAGTATATTGTCCAAAAATCTTAGATATATAATCATCTTCGACTTAAATCTAGATGTCAAAACATATTGCTCTTCCCATTCAGCCAACACCAAGTTGGCATAAATGGGTGCGCATCTGGCTCCCATGGCACTCCCAGTAGATTGCTTGTAGAACTCACCCTCAAAACTGATGTAATTGTTTTTTAATACCATCTCCATAAGGTCTACCAAAAGGTTTCTCTTAACCTGATGCAGACCACTATGTTTAGCTAAACTATTTGCAAACCACTCAAAGTCGATTCCGTGTGGAATTACTGAAAATAAATTCACTACATCCACAGTTACAAACCAAAATTCCCCCATGTTGATATTTTCCAGTGCCCTAAAATAATCAAGACAGTGCCAAGAGTCCATCAAAATATGTGACAACTTGTCTAGTGTAATTTTACTAGTGATGTCAATAAAAGCTGCCAGTGGTTCAGTTTTGGAACCCTTGGCTGCCACAATGGGTCTAAAAGGGTGTCTATTGATATCTTTATGTATCTTTGGAATTCCAAAGATGTTGGGTATAATGGGGTGCTCTACTGAAAGGTAACTGTGTTCTTCGTTGGTGATAATCCCTTCATACAAGAATTCATATAACTGCCAATCTATTTTTGTATAGGCACTTTGGACATCAAATTTGGATACCAGTTCATATGTATCAGTGTCATGTAAAATGTTCTGCATTTTCCAGGCGTAATCAGAATTAGACATAATGGCTACACCACCCCCCTTGTCAGGTTTCATAACCCTATATTGTTTGTTTTGTGAAAGTTCTTTCAAACAAAATTCCTCTGCAGATGTTAAATTTTTGTTAGATGATATATTTTCTAACACTCTTCTAATTTGCGTTGCACATAGGCATTCAAACACTGAAATCAAGGGGTTACTTGTTGGTATAAAAAGACTTCTTCTGACATTGAATCTCTGTCTCTCTCTGTCAATTGGAGGTTTGTTTCCAAAAAATAGTCTCAAATTTAGTTGCCTTGCAACCTAACCACATCATACTTAAAGTGGGGTACAAATCTAAACCCTTTTCTTAAAAGGCTAATGTGACTGCCAGAAATTGTCAGGTCAGAATAGTTGTAGATTTTAAATGACGTGTCTCCACATATAAGTGAAGGTAAGATAAGCTGAAGGTGCAGTTTTTTTTAGAGAATCCGCCACCATTAAGATGGACAGACCAATTGAGAAATCGGGGGCAGCAACAGAATCACATGGATATGAGAACACCCCAACCACAGGGTTTTCAGCTAAGAGGCAACTAGAGGGGTGGAGGACAGAGGAGGAACAATACCAGCAACAACAATTGGTACAACAGACAGAACAATTACAATCAGAACTAAATTTAGTTCCTAATATCTGGTTTGACAATAGTCTGTCAGACATGGGTAAATCATTTATTAGTGACAGCAATATTGCCACTGCATTTCTCTAAGTTGTAATGCTAACACCAATATAAACGATGGTCCACTTATATGTGGAGAACTTTCACAAAACAAACAATATAGGGTTATGAAACCTGACAAGGGGGGCGGTGTAGCCATTATGTCTAATTCTGATTACACCTGGAAAATGCAGAACATTTTACATGACACTGATACATATGAACTGGTATCCAAATTTGATGTCCAGAGTGCCTACACAAAAATAGATTGGCAGTTATACGAATTCTTGTGTGAAGGGATTATCACCAACAAAGAACACAGTTACCTTTCAGTAGAGCACCCCATTATGCCCAACATCTTTGGAATTCAAAAGATACATTGTGGCAGCCAAGGGTTCAAAAACTGAACCACTGGCAGCTTTTATTGACATCACCAATAAAATTACACTAGACAAGTTGCCACATATTTTGAAGGACTCTTGGCACTGTCTTGATTGTCTTAGGGCATTGAAAAATATCAACATGGGGGAATTTTGGTTTGTAACTGTGGAAGTAGTGAATTTATTTTCAGTAATTCCACACGGAATCGGCTTTGAGTGGTTTGCAAATAGTTTAGCTAAACATAGTGGTCTACATCAGGTTAAGAGAAGCCTTTTGGTAGACCTTCTGGAGATGGTATTAGAAAACAATTACATCAGTTTTGAGGGTGAGTTCTACAAGCAATCTACTGGAGTTGACATGGGAGCCAGATGCGCACCCATTTATGCCAACTTGGTGTTGGCTGAATGGGAAGAGCAATATGTTTTGACATCTAGGTTTAAGTCGAAGATGATTATATAGCTAAGATTTTTGGACAATATACTTTTTCTTTGGAAGGGCACCCGAGATGAGCTTGATGAATTCTTCATATATCTTAACCAAACCACCACATTTTTGAAATTTACCAGCAAGGCAGATAGAAACACAATGGATTTTTTGGATTTACAGCTCTATATGTTAGAAGGTGTCATACATTCTAATATATTAGAAAAAAGACCTATAGCAATACTTTTCTGCATTATGAGAGCTGTCACCCCCATTATTTAAAGAAGAATGTTGTGAAAGGTCAGATGATACATATTTCACGTATAGTTTGTGAAGAATGTAGATTCTTGGGCGAGCTGGACAAACAGAGTTGTTTGTCCAACAAGGTTATCCTATGGAGTTATTACTCTCAATTAAACATGATATTACATATAGAAGGGATAAAGATTTTAGACCCATTTTACTAGATAAAGAAAGAAACACTGCTACCACAATAGGTAATGAACAAGTTGGACTCGATTTGGGGGGGGGGGCATGGTGGTTGAATATAATTCCACATCAAATAGGGTTAAGAATATTATTCAATTCATATGGGAAAGTTTATTCCCTCGGGATTTGAAAGATACACTTGGAGATGGCCCTAAATTTATTAACAGTAAGGGTTTGAACCTAAAAGAAGTTCTTGAAAGACCACTTGTGGTAACAAGCCAAAGGCCAGCTCGGATGGCCAAGTGCGGTACTTGCAGAACTTGCAAATACATTAATGATGGTCCGTATGTCCAAGTGAGTAGTTATAAGAGGACACTGAAGAATCCTGGGTATTGCAAGTGCAATACCAATATGGTGATATATGTGGCAACCTGTTTATCTTGCCCTGCTTTTTATGTTGGTATGACCATGAGGAAATTGAGACTAAGGATTTTTGAACACAATAGAGACATCAAAAACAAAAAGTCAACCAACGCATTATTCAGTCATAGCAAAGAATGTATTAAACTTTAAGAAATTTATATTTTTTGTTATAGATAGATTATATCAAAGTGATTTTGGTGGTGACTACAAAACTATGTTAGAAGTCAGGGAATGCCTGTGGCAGTTACGACTGGATGCCAGTACAGTGCCAGGCATTAATGACACTTTATCTTTAGCCTGTATATTGAAATACAAATCATTATTTATATAAATTAGTTTATTTAATTATTTATGTTATTGTTTATATTTTTGGTTAGGCAACTCACACACATACATTCATATTATTTTTACAAAACAGAATTGATTGTTATTTTCATATTTTATATTTTTATTTATGCATTTTGATGAGTTGAATTGATAGACTATTTTAATGTATTTTTATTTATTGTAAGCACATCCAACAGATTTCGTTATATTTATTACATATATTTCAATAAGCTTAGTTGACTGGATATTGAAGGGTTAACTTGAAAGTGAACTTGTAATGAATCATTATACTTGGTTAGGGACTGGTTTAATGTGTATTTGAATTTCCTATTTAAGTGCAATGGTGTTTTACATTAACTGACTCTGAAGATGCCCTGCACGGGTGAAAGCGCTTAGTCAGTATTGTGAATAAAGAAGTCGTTGTTTTACCAAGGCATTACCTAGTTTTTTTTTTTACTAGTGTTTTCTAACACTTACTTATTCCTTACCCTAACTCTCACCCACAGACATTTGCATAAACACTCCTTCTCTGAAATGCCAAAACTTTCAGTATATCTGAAAGTTTCAGCATTAGTATCCCAACCCCATATTTACCTTACCCATATCACACACAATTGTTCTTCTTACTTCTGATATCATCAGCATTCAATAAATAGCACAATTGCCCAAATTTCAGACTCAATCACTCTGTCAGTGAATTTTGATTTCTACAGAGTGAATAAAACATATATATATATATATATATATATATATATATATATATATATATATATACATACAGAGAGAGAGAGAGAGAGAGAATCAGTGATACACTGTATCTGAAGTATGTTTTGTTGAATCAGAGTGATTGAAAAATGGAATCAATGAACAAAATGTTCAAAAACTAAACATTTTTTTATTTTTTTTTTATTTTGTTTTTTCAGGAAGGAAAGCCCCTGTACACTCTGATATATATATATATATATATATATATATATATATATATAAATAATATTTGTTTGCGCAATACTGGTATTGCCCCAATATTCCATAATCTCACTGCTTACAGCACTCATTTTTAGTATTCTTCTTTCAAAATACATATTACTTGACCAAAATGCATTTGGTCAAAATGTACCCAACTAGAATGTACTTCAAGCACCTGGTAGATATATTTGTGTGTGTGTGTGTGTGTGTGTGTGTGTATGTGTGTGTGTGTGTGTGTGTGTGTGTGTGTGTGTGTGTGTGTGTGTGTGTAATTCCAAGACTTGTAATTGCAAGACCTAGAATCAAACAAGAGCTTTTCTCTTTTAAATTTGTTTTTTTTTTGCAGGAGAGCTAGACCTCACACCTCCAAAATCTATATATACTAACTCTTACATCACCATATCTGAGAGAAAAAGGAATATTCTAAAAAATGGTAATCTTGGATTTAGAATAAATTAGTCCACATTTTCTGTCATTAATTTTGTTATTCTGGGACTTGCACTAATGAATCGCAAAATATCAAACGGTTACCAGTTCACATACTATTGTTTGAATGCACAGACTGTTAACATGTATTTGTGATATCAGAATGATCAGATATGTGAGTGGCTGAATGCAGGAGTTACTGAAACAGCAACATCAAGCATTGCTTTTATTGAGGAAATGTAAGTATGACAACAGTAAGTGGTGGGTGAGAGCATGTATGCAAGCATTTGTGGGTTAGGGTTAAAGTAAGAACTAGGGAGTATGATTTAGTATGTCTTATGTTTGTTGCTGTGTGCGTTCATCTCTGAGATTCTTGTGCAGTGCTACTCTTAATAAAAGGGTTTTCATAAGGTAATGTGCAGAATTAGGGTTAGAATTAGGGGCAGAGTTATGGTTAGGGCTAGCACACATGAGTATGGTGGAGCAGGGGAGCAAATCCTAAGGTGTAAAGTGATATTCTTTATTTACCACTGTGAACACTTATCATCTTCACATTTTGCTTGTTATTAGTTTTATACTTGCACACGCATGCATATAAGATTCTTCTAGAGTCCAGTTTGTTTGTGTCTTTCGGCTTTTCCCGGTTAGGGGTCACCACAGCGGAACTCCGGTCCGCTAATGATTGGCAATAGATTTTTTACGTGCCGAGTTTGCCAGCTCTTATGCACAACCTTCAACGAAGGTACGCCCATTCATGCATGTCTCCGCACAGAAGGCACTCTAGCTGAGAATCGAACGGCACAACGTCTTGCTGTGAGGCGACAACACTACCGCAGCACCACCAAACTTGAATTTCTCTTCCTTCTAAAAATATAGTACACTTTACTAGAATGGTTGTAATACACTGACTTAATGCTGCCTCGGTAATCCTAGTTTCAGTCTTATCACATTCTATTGGATGTGTTACATTCGCAGCATGCATATCAGCTTTCATATTTCTGCTGCTAACATTCTTATCAGTGTTAGTGGAGCAGAATCTGGCTATGTGATCCCTTTCCTCCATTTCTGAAACAAATGAATTCATTACTTGCTACTTTTTATTTAATAGCAGATTCCACATTTCTTACTGCAACTATACAGCTCTACAATAAACAATGTGTCATTAACTAAGAAGTATTCCAATGAAGATACTTACTTGTCACTTCTTGGGATCACTTTTTAATATTCACTTTCTAATACTGCTAGATAATGTTCTTTTAAATCTGTCCACTATTAGAACTTCATACATTTTCATTTTTCTTAGTGTCAGGTTCTAACTACAGCTTTAACGTGGTTTAAGTTATGCATCCGGGCTCTTACTGATCCATCAGCATTAAAATTATATTTGTGAAATGTTATGGCTTACAATTCAGATGTTACTCCACACCTGGGTAAATGTTCTTTTTAAATTTTTATACTTAGTATAATCAGTCCCCTGCATGTTGATGTAGGTTTTTAATGCGACTATTAGGTTGGATGAAAGAATTTTAGCCTGTTGAAACCTATCCCATTTTTATTGTATAGTATACATTTCAAAAATCACCAAATATGACTCTTTGTTGTGTCCTTTGCTTAGCCTTTTTAAGGCAGGACAAGTCCTAGGGTAGTGATCACATTTGTCACTCCAGCTAACTGCTGTTGCAGATGCATCATTTTCAAGTCTACAGGGAAGCCATAATGACTTAACAGATGGCTGTTACATTCAAATAAATTACTACCCAAGTGTGTTGTGTGACCCAATGCTACAGGTGCAGGAGGGCCTCCCCATCGAGGGCCTCCCCATCCTTGAAAGGTCTGTTATTTCCCTTAATGCCTATCCTGGTGGATCCATGTCCATGTGCATGATCACTCACACTCAGATACACAGACACACACAGACACAGACTGACATACTCACACACAAACACACACATGTGACCAACATTATTAATTGTGTACACCACAGATATGTTGTTGTTTTCAAATAAAATAATACATAAATAATAGCACAAGTAATTTATTTTAGGTCATTGTTTTCAGGCACATACAGCACAAAACAGTAGAATTCTCTCCTCTGTAATACACACACACACACACACACACACACACACACACACACACACACACACACACACACACACACACACACACACGCACACACACACACACACACACACACACACACACACACACACACACACACACACACACACACACACACACACACACACTCAAAGTATTCACTTTGGTGATTGTGTAGTACCTGCAGTAATGTGTTTTAGTTAATTTGCTTCTGTTAGTCACATACACACACACCCTTCTAACTTTTGCTGCACTTACTTGCTCTAGATCTTGACGTTGTAGATGGGATCACTCATACTACACTGGAAGATATTGCCAGCCTGCTAGCTGACAGATTCAGTGTAAACTTCACCCCTATCCCCATCTACCATATCCCAAATGGTACCTGACACCAACCATCTGCCTAGTATCTCTAGAGAACAGGTCATCTCTGCACTCGCCAGGGGCAAAAACACAGCCTCAGTGGGACCATGATATCCCAGGTTGTTACTAAACAGTCTAAAACAAGACTTAGGAAACCCACTTGGCATTTTCTTTAATCATAGCTTGAGAACTGGCTATGTTCCTGCAGAATGGAGGACAGAAATAGTAATCCCCCTACACAAAGGGGAGCCATCAACTGACCCTGGGAACTACAAACCTAAAAGTCTAACCAGCCTCATCTGCAAGGTCATGGAAAGAATTATCATGGACCTTATCAACGAGGATATAGGCAACCTCCAAATGCTGGACACAACCCAGTTTGGCTTCATTAAGGGTAGACCATGCCTATTAAAACTGATGGACTTCTATGAGAAAGTCACCAAAGCCATGGATGAAGGTAAGAGTGCACACTGCCTATCTCGACCTTGCCAAGGCTTTCAACACAAACTTTCACAGAAAGGGATTAACCCTTACATTACTAGATGGTTAGCCAATTGGCTTACCAGCAGAACATACTCTGCCAAAATTGGTGAATCCACCTCCAGCAGTAGACCCGTCACCAGTGGTGTACCACAGGGGTGTGTGCTGGGCCTCTTATTGTTTGGCATCTATTTCTCAGCAGTCCAGGCCAAAGTAGATGACCTTTGGCTCACCATGTTCACTGATGATTGTAAACTGGCAGCAATCATTGAGTCTCCCAATGATGTCAGCATATTACAAGAAGGGCTAGCACAAACAAATGATTGGTGCCAAAGCCATGGCCTAAAACTAAATGCAAAAAATGCATTATTATTCCCTTTGGCAAAACTGAAATCCCTACAAACTACAATACTGACAGCACCCCCCCCCCCCCCGAGTTTCAACCCAGTGGTGTGAGACTTGGGAACACAGGTTGATAGCAATCTGAAGTTTGACCACCAAGTTTCCACAGTGGTAAGAAAAGCCTTCTATGTAACACACCTCATAAGCAATAGCACAGCATCCAGGTAAAGGGATATTATAACTCCACTGTAAGTGACCCTAGTATAATGCACCTCACCAGACAACTGCAGCAGCTGGAGAGATCTCAGAGGTTTCTCACTAAGAAAATACAGGGACTCCAGACCATGGCTTACATTGACAGGCTGGAATCCCTGTCACTTTATTCTGTATCTTATAGGCTGCTGACTGGTGACTTGTGCTTGGTCTATAGGCTAATCTGCAACCCTGCCCTAATCAAAATGCTGCACATCCACAAGTCAAATGGCGCAAGAGTCACTCACTCTAGGGATTTCAACCTAACTAGTGACATTAACAGAACATGCTGGAGAGACAGATATGTCTCCAGAGACTGCTGCTTCTCTGGAATAGACTACCTTTTCATGTAAAACAGAACTCCTCACTGACCTTAATGAAACGCAACCTAGATAATTTGATGGGAGACCGCAAATTTGCTGGGGTGGCACCTGTTTCCCTCATGGACAGGGATAGCCAGTGTTGATCACAGACCCGCTCTGTGCATAAAATTGTTCTGCGGACCACCCAAAAAGAACAAATGAGGATACTTGGGATTAACATGACTAGGTTTGTAAAGACTATAGGGCCACTAGCCTAGTAACCTCTTATGAACCTATGAACCTATGAATCTATTTATTTATTTACTTTCCTCAATATCTAACTGCAGTTAGACAGCTGTTTTGACAGCCATGGTACTATAATGTTAGAAATTAGCCCTCAGCTGTAGATTTGCCAGGCAAAGCTTAACTAAAACTCATTTTTTTACCTTACTCATCCAGTGTTATAAGGTGAATTGCAAAGCATAGCATCACTATGACACTGCTCACATCACAGCTCTGCTCAGAGAAGTAAAGTTCATGTACAGTGCTTATTACCACAGAGTGGTGCTATAGGCTGACGTCTGAGCCAGCTCATAAAATGAAAATAAGGATTTTACAGCTTCAGACATGACAGAAAATGTTACATTACCAAATGCTATTTTACAGAAAAATACTCTTTGTCCCTTCAAATTAATTGCCTTACAAAATGTTACAGCTACAAGTGGACCCCTCTAGTCACAGACGTACAGACTAGGATTTTAGCACTTTGCTCTTAAGCTATAGGGTTCCATATGATAAAATGCAAAGCAGAACATCACATGTTTACTCCCTGTATTTTCTTTGTGAAGAACCTCTGTGGTCACTCTAGCTTTTGTTAAGTGCCTAGTCAAGTACATGCCAAATGGTGTTTTGTACTCGATTACTGGTCTAATGAGGGTTGAGTACAGTTGGACTAAAATTTCCTTGGATCTGAATGCCATACCTTTACTTATAAGTTGTACCACATAGAAAAACTTCCTCACCACTGTGGACACAGGGCTGTCAAAGTTCAGGCTACTTTCTATCTGTATACCTAGATCTCTCTCCTTTAAGTCTACTCTTAGGGTTTGCTGTTGTTGATGTTCTAATTTTCAGGAGTATTTGACTTCCCAAAGGGTATGGCAATGCATTTTTTCACATTCAGTTTTAGGCCATAATTCTGGCACCAATCATTTGTCTGATCTAGACATGTCTGATCTAGACCCTCCTGAAGGATATCTACATTATTGGGGGATTCAGTGATTGCCCCCAGCTTGCAGTCACCAGCAAACCTCGTCATCCAAAGGCTTTCCACATTAGCCTTGACTTTAGATAAGTATATTCTGAACAGGAGTGGTCCCAGAACTGAGCCCTGTGGCACACCACTAGTAAGTGGCCTCTTGCTGGATCTTGATTTACCTACTTTAACAACACGTGTCCTGTCCATGAGCTAAATAGCTATCCATATACTGACATAGGGATTTATGCCCAGTTTTGTGAGTTTATTTGTAATACCTGAGTGGGGAATTGTGTCAAATGCCTTGGCCAGGTTGATGTAGGTGGTATGTATTGTTTTACCCTCATCCATGGCCTTAATGACTTTCTCAAAGAAATCCACAAGATTCAGTAGGCGTGATCCACCCTTGACAAAGCCAAATTGGGTTGGGTCCAAAGTTTGCTAATTTCCTATGTCATTATTTATCAGGTCCATGATTATTCTTTCCATGGCCCTTCATACAGACTAGACAAACTTTATTGGTCTGTAATTTCCCGGGTCAGTTGATGGCCCCATTTATTCAGAGGGATGACTGTTGCTGTCCTCCACTCTATCAGGACAAAGCCAGTCTGGAGGTTGTGATTAAGTAGAGATCCTAATGGGCCTGATAAGCCCTGATTTAAACTGTTTAAGAAGCAACCTGGTATATCATCAGGCCCCACTGAAGCTATGTTATTAGCTTTATAGAGCACAGTGGCAACCTGTTCTTTGCAGATACTTGTAGTGGAGTGATGGAAAGTATTTAATGTGGAGAAATGGGGGTAATGGGGAGTTGGAATTTGAGGTGAATGTGTCAGCCAGCAGATTTGCTATATCTTCTGGCCGAGTGTAGGGGATGTCATCTCCAACTAATTCTGCACATTGTTTGGGTGTTACCCTTAAGACTGCATACATAACTGAAAAATGCCTTATGGTTATCCTTAGCCTTGAAGGCTATGTTTACCTCAAAGTCAGAAACTTGAGTGATTCCCTGATTCTCTTGTTTATTCTAATGAGTGACCTTTTGCCCTGTGGTGTACATTCCCTCATACTTCTTGACAGGATCTTCTTTGATTTCTAAACAGTTGTTTGGTTGTATAGGGCTTTTATGTACACCTCTGCGTAAGTGTCTGTGTTTTCTGGATTTGGTTGAGTTTGGAAACTAGCTATGCCATCCCTTAATAGTGGGTAATTTACCCTAGAGATGTTCTTAAAGTTTTGGGGTTAAGTGGGGGGGATTAGTTTTACCTTTAAATCAAGGGAGACCAGTTTGTCATCTGATCTTACCAGTGAGGATGTTGCACTGCTCTCCCATATTTTGTTCCCATAGTGGGAGTGCAGACTAGCTGCTCCAGGCATTTGAATTTTCAATGTCAAGAAATCTTTGGGCATGCAGGTTAGTGGTTGTGTATGCCTTCCATTTAATGGTGGAGTAGTTAAAATCACCCATGAGTATGGTATTGGGCTGAATGGGGAATGATCCTAGTAACTTCAAGTATGATGTGTGGGTTTCCTGGTTCATAGTGGGGGAGCTGTAGCTAGCAAGAATATGGTAATGGATTTTTTCCATCGGTTAGTTGGACATGGAGTAGCTCAAGCATGTCATATTTTTCTAACCAGCCTTGAAGTGTGCTTATCCCTTATGTAGACATATACAGCTCTGCCTTTTTCTCTTTCATGTTCAATGGGTAGTCAAAATGTATGAAAGGCATTATAACCATGCACTGCCAGAGTGCTTTCTGTGGCCTTGAACCATGTTTCAGTAATTGGACAGACATCAGCATTCTCTAGGGTGAGGAGAGCTTCTAGGGAGGTCAGTCTCTTGCTGAAACTCCTAGCACTGAGCAGTAACACTTTTGGTTTGTCCAGAGTAGCTTTTGTTATGCTGGAAGGTTTGTCTGTTTGGTAATGCCTAAAAAAGGCACTATAGAGGTAGATAATGTTTTAGCCAATATTCAAAAGCCCAGAGGTGACAAGTGAAGACCATCCTTGGCAAAGCAGTGTGGCCTGTCAACCATGCCCTCCCAGGCTGACAAAAATTGAACCCCTTTGGAATGACACCAGTTGTTAAAGTTGATCATTTTCTGATGTTATTGTGACAGACAGAGATGGTAGAATGCTTCTCAATGCTAGGCTTAATATCTGCCTGTGACACATATTCTGAGAGCTCAATCATGTCTCTCTTCATATAGTCCAATGAGTTACATCTTAAGTCATTCACACCCACATGGACTATAACTGTATCATACTGGTACTTGGGGTAAGTGACCTGAGAGCTTGTGGGATCTGTCAGATCATGGCCCCTGTAAGAGGGACATCAGTGTGTCTCACAATGGAGTCTTTTATGACCAGAATACTGGGCGTTATAGTTTTTACCTTATAGGCTTGGTAGCTGAGACACAATGAGATGTAACTTTATGTGTTGTGATGGGAATTGTCTTTTTTGTGTACATGCAGAATTTCTGAGGGCTGCACCTCAGAGGACATTGAGGTTTGGGTAAGTTACCTGTAAGCACCTCCGCATATGTGGGTCTATGTGTGTGGTCCTTTGTGCGTGCAGTGGGTAATGTGTGTGAGTCGTTGATAACCTGTTTGTTGCTTTTTGGGTCTGTATGTGAGTTTAGCCTCTAGTATCAATGTGTATCTGCATCTCTCACATACTGTATTTGTCTATTCAAGAATTAAGTCGTTGTCAGTGTACATAAGGCAATTGTTATATTGCATCAGGATGCCCATATCCACCAAGCTGGATGCAGAGATAGAAGGAAAGTGCCCATCCATGGTTGCAAGTCATAATGTGTACTTTCAGGAGATATGAGTGGAGGGTGTTTGTAGCAAGACAAGGGAAGGGTGCTTACTTGGTGTAATCTGCAGCTATCCTAACCAACAATGCAGTTCAGCACCAAAACCAGATAGTCTCTGAGCAGTGATAGTCGTGGCTGCTATAATAAGGTAATGTAGACATAAATAGTCCTAACTAAATGTGTGAATGCTGCTCACTGTGCAAACTAGTTGCCTTGTGAGTAACTCAGGATTGACGTAAAGTTCCAAGGCAGTTTTTATGGGCAAATTTCAACTTCTGGTGATTGTATACATACAAAGCACCAGTAACCGATACTGTGCAAAGAATATCTTCTTGCAAGGCTTATAGACAATTAGAAAAAGGCAAGCTTTACACTAACTATGCCCCAAGGTAAATCAAGTAAGCACACAATGAGCTTTCCACCAGCAATTTCCAGCTCATATAGAAGAAATCAGCCCCCCCCCCCTGCCACAAGAGTGCAGGCTTTGACCCTCTTAATGAAAAATGACTGCTTTGGAGCTCACGTGTTAAGGACTCACAAACAGTGCAGAAGAGCAGCCCTTACAGCAATTTAGAAATGTAACTTTAAACATTAAAGAACTGCAAAAAAAATAGCACAGTAAACTTTCACATTATGATAAAAATAAGCAATGCAAGTACACAATCATACTTTAATTTCATTTGTCTTCCCAAGGATTGTTTCACACACTGCCAGTCAGACATGCATACACTGCCAGCACATACGCATTCAGGCACACATGCATGCAAGCACACACACACACACACACACACGCGCACACACACACACAAATGCAATGTGCTCCTTAATGTGATTGTGTGTTATCTTAAAATTCCCAAGTGCAACAGACTGTGCATACCTCTAAACTTAATATTTTTGCGCTTAATGTATTTAATTCAGAGGCATATTTAGTCACTTCCTGTAAAGGTAAGAACGCTTACAAAACTACCTTTTAGTGATAATAAACATTTTGTACAATACTATTCATTTCTGAATATATTTGTCCATTAAAAAAATCAACAAAACATTTTAACACAGAAACTATTTACTAATTGCAATTATACCCCTAGTTCAGGTATTGTTAGTAAATAATGATTCTTCCAGTGTAAGGAGGTTCATAGGTTAATACTAGGCTAACTGCCCTTACGAGCCATTTTAAGCCTAGCCAATTATCCCTTGTGAGGCTCAAACCCTGCACCTTGTGTTTGTAAGGCAAAAACACCTTGACCATTAGGCCACCCTCCCAACCCGGTCTTCTGCTTGTGGCACTAGACCTCACAAAATGACCAGGTGGTCTGCTTTTTCCTGTAATGCTTACCCAGTTCTGCTTTTCTTTTTGTTAACAAAAAATAAATAAATAAATAAAAACATCTTTATTGAATTATCACTTATGACACAGGCAATCTTACATTTATATAAATGAAAATGAACAATATTGATATATTTTTGGTTGCAAAAATTATACATCATTACCATTCAAACATGACATATCTTATTCAATTCCTGCCTTCCCTTAACTATCATTCCTCTTCCAAAATATTATTCTGCCTGTATTGCTCCCACAATTCCAATTTTTTCTATGTCATTTGCTCCTGCCTTTTTCTAAACGTCCTACTTCTAATTCTTTTATTGTTGTTACTGTATTCACTACTTTTAATACGCTTGGGTTAGACTCTGATTTCCATTTTCTTGTAATTGCTTTTTTGGCAGGCACCAGAATTAAGGCCTTACTGTACCTAGGCAATTCAGATCCTGTATCACAGCTCAGAAAAAAATCATTTCCTTAGTTACACCAATTTGCTCACCAAATATTTCTGACAGAGTATTCTACAGGACATTTTTAAAGTCTGTCCACTTATTACACTCCCAGAAATGTGTTCCCAATTTCCTCTTTCTTCCTCATCATACTTCCAACATTTGCAGTCTACCTAAAGAATAATTATTTGACATCTGCTTTGGGTATAAAAATACTTATACAGACACTTCCAAACAAAACTCCTAAATCTTTTAGACTTCATGGCATATTTGTGAGCCATACATATTTCTTATTATGTTTCTTTGTGAATTGCTTATCCATTCTGTCTTCCCAACCCTTTCTAACCTCCTCCAATTGATTCCTATAGTTAATTAATATTCAATATGCCCCACGAATTATCTCTTTTTAACAGCAAGTTTTGTTCTCGATTCAACAAAAAAGTCTACCAGTACTGATCTTTTAGTTAGGATCCCCCTATTCCTTTATCTTTGCCTATACTCTGATATCAATCCTTGATGAGGAAGGCAGTCTTTAGTCTGCAGTCCAAATATATTCTTGGCTTTTTTCCATTCTATTACCTTTCCCTCACTAGTTACTTGCTCCCAGTACCTTGGTTCCTTTGCCAGTTTTCTCCAGTCCCCTCATGCCTATTCTCTGTACCTATAATTAGATTCATCCCTATTGATAGAACCTCCTTTCAATATTCCCATGTTGGCTTGGTTCTTAAAATACTTTAGCAACTTAATGAATATAATATTTAGTACTGCTATTGTTATTCTCCTTAGGGATCTGCATCCAAAATCACAGTCTGTTCTTACTTCTTGAGCTTTCCCTCTGTTTCATCATCATCCCTTTCCACTTTGAGTTATTGATTTCTGTGTAGCTCTGAAATATCCCTTCAAATCAGATTATCCCAGACCACCTTGTTCAATTGGAAGGATTGACTTATCGCACTTGACACTTGCTTTCTTCCCCTTCCAGATAAAATACTTCAACTCTTTATTAATTGCTATCCACAACTTCTCCTCTAGTTGATAAAAAATGCCTTACATGTGTATAGAACTAAAGGGACTAAAATTATTTTCATTGCTTGTATTTTGCTATCCTAAGCCATAAAACAGAGCTTCCAGTTTCTCAGTTTTTATATTATCTTTTGTTTAATCTCTTCTCACATATCCTTAGCTGCCTTAACAGAATCCTTTTTAATCCATTTTCCTAAATACTTCATTTTATCATGTCCCTATAAATATGGATATTGCTGAAACAATTTGTGTGTGGGTACATAGTTTATAGCTTTTGTCTTTGTTTTATCTTCAGTAATTGTGTATCCCAAAAAGATATGGAACTTTCTTAGAAAGTTCCACAACACTGAAATGTCCTTCCTAGTTTTATCAGGTACAAAATAATATCTGCAATTAAAGCCATCTTTTCTTGATTACCATGCTAATTATACCCTTGAATTTCTCGGTCCATTATTTTCTAAACCAATGGTTGTCAAATGAAGATAACAAAGGGGAAAGAGGACACCCCTGCCAGTTTCCTCTGTTCAAGCAGAACTTATCAGAGAGTAACCCCTCAGATTTAATTTTCCCATCCTATCCCTCACATATTCTCCCAATTAACCTTATTATAAACCTTATTATTGTATCAGGGAATGCAAATGCTACCATTACTGTACTCATAAAATCTCAACTTACTCTGTTGAATGCTTTTTCTCCACCAAGACCCACCAACAACAGTGACATCTTTCTTACATTCTGCTTCCCTCTGGATCATCACTGTTCTTTTAATTTTGTCAGATATTTGCCTCCCCTTCTCAAAACCACATTGATCCATATCTATCAATTTTGGCAACACCTATGCCATTCTTTTAGTCATTACAGACATAAACATTTTATAATAATGGCTCTTAATTGAAATGAAGCTGGAATCTATATGAAGCTGGATCTGATGAGTCTTTACCATCTTTAGTATTACAGCTACCACAACTTTCTTCCAGGATGTTGGTGCTTCTCCTCCTTTTTAAATACTATTAAACAAAACCTTCCAGATCTTTATTACCTTCTCCCCTCCTAGCTTCTAAACTTCCATAGCACTATCATCTATTCTCGAGACTTTCCTGTAGATTAGTTATACATCACCATTGTTATCTCATCTCTTCCTATCCTAACTGTTAATATTTAAGCCTCATCTACCTCTAATCTTGGCATATTTAATTCTTCCATAATATTTCCATTTGTACTTTTTCTTTATTTCCAAATCTCTCTGCTTTATACAGTTTTTCATAAAATGTCCAAGATATTTCTAATACCTCTACAGGATCACTGATTATTTTCCTTGTTATAGGCTCCCTAAGCTTGGCAACAGCCCTTTCTACTTTCTGTTGCCTGAGCCATTGTGCTAAAAGCTTTTGTGATCTGGAGTTATTATCAAAAAATAGTTACTTAACAGCAATCTTTCTAAACTCATGCATATTATCCAGATAGTCCCTTATTTTCTCTTTAGCAGTCTGCAATTGTACCTCTGACTTCTTGAGCTTCCCCTTATTCTGCAATAATTTAAACTTTGTCAGTCCCTCTAAATAATTATTGTTACTTCTTAACTGTATTTCTGTTTCTTTTATTTCTCCCCTATGTTAAACTTCACTTACATTTTATCCCACTCCCTAGCTATATTTTCTGAATAAGTTTCTAGATTCCCTAATAACTCCTGAATAATTTCCACTACCAATTCTTTAAATTCCTCTCTGTTTGAGAGATAAGTGGTGAAGCATCAATTTCTCATTTTTATTTCATTACCCTACATGTTTTAGTTATTATTGGCTTGTGATCTGTAATAGTTATTGGATGGGTATCAAAACTTTCAATTAAATACACATGTTCCTATGAAATATAATTTCTGTTTAGCCTAACCCAGTTTTAGTATTTTGGGGAAATAATATGTAAATTCTCTTCAAGATCCTACTACTGAATTTACATTTTCCAGACCAAATACTTTCTTAAATTTCTTGAAAAATCTGCCCTTATTTGTTATATTTTCCCTTCTAGGCTTGATTCATCCTTACTGTTGAAAATCATATTCCAGTTGCTACCTATAAGTAATATCCCCTGCAAAAAGATGATTATTTCTCCCAGCATTTTCTTAACTGGAGTGTAACAGTTTTATGTGGAATATAAATACATGCCAGTGGAATCCTCCTCCCTTGCCAGTAGCCTCCTACTATTAAAAATCTACAATCATAATCTTTTTTCCTCTTCTATCACTATTGAAACTCCTCTACCGAGTAATATAAGTACTCCCCTTATCTCTTGTTTCAGATATTGATTTGAATAACCATCCTGAAATCCTTTCCTTATCAAATTCACATGTTCAGTTCTTTCCAATTGTGTCTCCTGTAGCAAAGCTATTTGCACCCTGCATTTTTTAATATAGTTCACTACTCTTTCTTTTGTGTATATACCTGTGAGACCATTCACATTTAAAGATTATATGGAAACTGTTGCCATTATGATAAGAAGTTATCTTTTTTAATGACTAGTTTCAGCTTTTATGTTACATGCATACATTAATGTTTGGCAAGTTAATCTTTTATACAGGTGTTTTTTGTTGTATTCATTTGAACCTATACCGCATCTTATAAGACTTTTTATTGTAGTGAAAATTCTCAAACATAAAAACAAACACACCCCAGAACATCCCCATTATCTGGTAATTTAATACAAACACAAAAACTATGTACATCTTCAAATAATGAAGTTTAGCCCTCCTAATAGGAACAGTTGTCCCAGATTGACAGCTATACTAACCAGCTTTAATTGACATAATTAAGGTTATCCATGCTAACATGCATGGTACAACATGTGTTTCTACTAACACTAATTAATGCCTTTTTTGTCTTATCTTTATTCTTCAACCAGATGTAGAAAACAACTTGAATGTTGTCAGACAACATTATCTTTCAGTCATTAAAAGAAAAATGTATTCTGTTTTAGTTGCCCTCTTATCAGCTTGCCTCTAGAAACATGAGAAGCAGATATGCAGTTGCTGTCAGCTACAAGATTCTCATGTTGCACTGTGTACATTTACCTGCTAAAGGAAAACTTTTCATTACACTGATTGTTCTTCCAAAGGAAAACTTTTCATTACATTCATTGTTCTTTTATTTACTTGCTTTTACTTAAAACTTGTTGTTAGATCAAGTCAAGGGCCTTAATCCAGTCATTCCCCAATACAAAAGTATGAAAAAGCATATCAATTTTACTTATATCATGATCTGTATACTTGTAGAACCTCATTCCCTCACCTCAACAACCAAGATTACAGCCTATTATCTTAAACATGCTTTTGTCCAGGCTCTCTTCTCTTTTTACATTCTCATGTCTACATTTATTAAAACTAAACAAGAAGAAAGAAAGAAAAGAAGATGAAAAACACGGCACAAAAATAACTGAAGATGCTTTACTACCTAATATACAGCATATGTCATGTTTTATAAAAATACTGTTAAGAACAGAATTGTTTTACTTACAGTTACCTGTTTCCTTTCTTGTCTCCTCTCCTTAATGTTCTTCCAAACATTAATGACATGAAGTACAGCATATGCTTTGGAGTCCCCCTACAAGTTTAACAAAGTCAAAAAAGTCCAACAGCTCCAAGTTTTCTTGTTCAGCCATATTTCAAAAATGTGAGTGATACTTTGCAATCCCATACTTATTCATTCCAAGTTGCTGGTTTACGTCCTTTTGATCTCCATCTCCTAACTCTAGTTTCTGGTTCATTTCCAAGGTACTCCTGGTTCTTCTAGTCAACTCCTGTGCTTTTCTCTGTCTCTCAAGCATTTTCCTTTGGAACATTGGAAAAGGTTTCACTAGCCGAGTCTCTCTATGAACTTTACTATCAGAAGAATAAGAAGCAGAGTCCTCTTCCATTTGATAGCTATCTTTTTGTTGGAGAAACTATTATATTTCCTCTTTAGCATGTTCTGCTTCAAAAATGACTTTGATCCTACAGAAATATTATTCTGAAGATTGCTGGATACAGCAGCTCAAATGTCAGACCTGCCTCTCAACAATCCCTGATTTCTAGAATAAAGTTACTTGTCTTCTGTCAGGTATACAGTAATTAATCTTTTTCCACAAACACTCTACTGTCTCCAGCTTTTATACGTTGTCCTTCTGCCACAGTTTGTCAGAATCAACTCTTTCTGCTGGTAGGATTGTATCTTTACTATTAGAAGTCATGGCTGCTTTTTCTTGGCCAGGTTTGGAGCATACACACTATGTGCCCTTTCAATTAACATCTCCTGCTGTGGAATACCAGTCCAATTGCTTATCTGTGCTTTCATAAAATTAATACAGTCTGTTTCTGCAAGTTTCTCTGGCACAGCAGAAAATCTCACATTTTCCCAATATGGTCTGTACTCTAATTCTACAATTTTTTGAAACATCTCTTCTTGAGCAGTCTCATTACTCAGTCAACCTGTTTTTTTTCATTTTTACCTCTGATTTCTGCAGTTTTATTGGCTCGTCTGAATATCTGTTTAAATCTTCTTCCATTTTTTTCTAGTGTTTTGTCATCTGAGTTGATAAATGCTGTGAAGACTGGTAGAGATGGGTGAAGGCTGCCAGCCTAGCCAGATAGGATTTTATAGATAATTCTACCATTTGTTAATAAAGTGAAATGTTGAACATAAAACAATGTGGCAACATTGCCATCTGCTGTAAAGAAAGCTAAGTCAAGCATTTCTTGTTGGTTCTTTAAAATTAAAATAATTTCATCACTGCCTTTTATGTTTACAGTTCAGCTCTGGCCGGGCCTGCCTATTGTTTTAAGGCTAAAGTTAATGGCCAGTATTTACATGTGGAATGTCCTTTATTGCTCTAAGTGTAAAATAATGTAAATGCAGTTTCTGTCAGCCTGGGAACACCAGGAAAGTGTGAAATGATGCAATGTTTTAGCAGAACTGCAGTTTCAATTTAAACAGTGAGAACCAGAGAATATTAAATATTTTTGTCTGGAATATCCAACTCAGCACCGCCTTATGCTCTTTTTATGTAAGTAGTATGTTAGAGCTGTGTTTTTTCCTAGAAGTAGCTAGGAATTATAAAGATTAGACTAAATGTTTTTCTGTGATGTCAGAACTGTACTACTGATTTATTTTAAGTATTTCTGTGTGATCTCTGAACTCTTGACTAACACTGACTGTGAAGTACAAACTATTGTCTGATGGTTTTAATTATTTATTATTAAATAGTTTAAAACCTTTTAACTATGGCTGGTTTGTGTAGAGATAAGTTAAGCTCTAGAGTACATTGCATATTTATAGTGATTACTGTACAAAGCCACTCTAATAAGCCTTGACTGATTAGTCATACTTACCAATTGGATAATAATTTTGCACAGTAATAATTTATATACCCTTTTAAGGGCCTTTGGGTAGCTGATAATATTAGTTGGGTGGTGGCAGCCGGTACTACTGTATAGTCTGGGTAAAGGGGGCACAGCTGGAGAACCTGTGGCAGCCTTCCACAGAAGTGTTTGTGTGGTTGTGTAAACTCTTATCTCAAAGTGTGTGTGTGTCAGCTACTTGGGCAGGGACACAAAGCACTGGTTGGACAGAGAGAGTGCTGGAGATTTTAACTTGCCCACTAGGCTGAGATCTGGACCCTATAGCTGTGCCAGAGGGGAGTCTTATTGGGGATCTGGGGAGTAAGGGAGCGACCAGCCCCGGACTGTCTGTGATCTCCGTGTCCTCTTAAGAGAAATTGAACTTTACTGTGTGTACTTGTTATCCTTTCCTCATATATGAGACATCCTCTCTGGTGTTAGTGGTGAAGACTGAGGCTCCTTGATTGCTGGGCCAGGGCACGGGCGTCACATATGCTTTCACTGTTTCATTTATTTTAAACAGCTTCAAGCACATTTGACTTATTTTTCTTCTAGGCTGCTGGAAATCATGTTTTGCACCAAAGTTGGAGCTTGAACTGCTTTTTGTTGAACAGCTGCAACATTCTTCCCAGCCAGTGTTTTCTTCTTGCCTTTTGTGGTTGATTTTCTTTCATGTTCTCAAACTTTCTTCTTTGCTGGCATCCAGGCAGTGTAGTTATTGGTCAGTAACTGGCATTTACTCAAAAAGGCAAATTCACTAGCTCTTTTTTTTTTTTTGAGTTTCTGTTTTCACACTGGGAGAGTAGAAATTAAACTGTTTTTCAGTGTGCAGCCATCTTGAAAATTTGTAATGCTTATCCTGTTAGGCATGATTGCTTACTAACATTTTCTGAACCTTTGAGGCTTCTACCATTTGACAGCTCATGCTGTAGAACCATCAAATTGGGTGATCTTTATCTACATTAACTTAAACAAAAATAATAAAAATCCAGGCACTAGGTAATTACATCCATATCTTTGTACTGCTTCAGCCTCTTGGTTGCTTCTGCAGCAATATAATGAAAAATTATTTTTTTTACTACATAAGGAGGTTTCAGGTTCTGATGAGCATAGATGTAGTAATGCATGACAGCTCTGAAACATAGGTCTCAGACCAATTTGAACTTCACAGTCTTCTGTGCTACAGGAAGCTGACATTTTTTCAAATTACTTCATGAGCTTTGAAATCATGCTTTTGCATTAGTTCACGTATTTGCATTTTGTACTGTCCTTTACAAGTTTTATCATGGGTTACACATTTTGCACACTTGTAACACATTTGCATCACATACGGTGAAGAAAGGTTGAGAGGAATGATTCTGATTTGCTGCAACATATTTAAACAATAATCCACAAGTGGGTGTGGGTATATCAGGACTTACCCTTAGTTGGTGTGGTTTCATCACAAGGGCAAACCTGGATATACCCACACCCATGAGTGAGTTATTGGTATTATACAATGACATTATTTAAGAAAGAAATTGTTTGCCTTTTTTAAATAATGTCTTTGTATAATAAAACCATAGCATTCTTCCACTTTGTTTGCCATTTTTCCATTATTTTGATGTATTGTGCATGCGTATGGGAAGAATGTTTCCACTCTTTTACAGTAAATCAGTTTTATTGAAGACAAGCAACCAAGGAAAGAGAATCTCCACCTATTATTGTTTTTTTTTTTTTTTTTTTTTGAATAGTAGCAATGGAGAAACAGAATCTGCATTGCTGTTTTTGTGCAAAACATTAGAACTATGAGGGAAAAATCTGGACATTCAGGAAAGATTTGGACAGTTGACAGGTACGAAAGCCTGCCAAGATTTAGGGAGGGACAGTGGAAAAAAGGAAGGCAATCAGGTACATTTCTAATTTTCCTTCTTTTTTTGTGCTGTCCCACTGTAGCACATTCCATTACAAAAGTCTGGCCACTGAATTCTGCTTTAGCTGCTGAACTTTATTCTATTGGTATATGCTCGATTTACAACAGCACGCTGGTTGGGTTGCCTAATCGGTGTGATTGTTATTGAATGACAATGACCCTTCATTGTATAATTTATGTTTGTCATATGGGGCTAAATTTAGTTTTCTTTTTAAATATATCAGGTTGTTTATGAATGTCACAAAGTACATACTGCAGCCACAGTATTCAGATTGAGCCTATTTTTCTGCTTTAGATCACATTTCAGGGTATTGTTTCTAATGCCTTTGCAGATGCCTTTGCTGATGGCTACAGATGTCTTTACTTGTGTCAGACTTTCTATTTTTTTTTTTTTTTTGCATTGAATCATAACTCTCAACCTCTTAGCACAAGAAATCTGGACAATGCCAAAAAGAATGGGGGACAAAGACCCAAAACTAGGGATAATCTTTAAATACAGGGTCATAGGATCATAGAAAGTTACTAGGCTATTGGCACTGAGGCCCTTAAAAGCCTAGCCAAGAATTTAGACCATGTTTCAACAAGTCAGCACCCAATGCCCCAGTCCAGCAGGGACACAGGTGGAATCCCAGGGGTGCATTTTCTGCTCCCCATCCAGTTATCCAGGTTGCGCTTAAAAAGTAGTTAATGTACTCTGCATGGCATGGAGAGGGAGTCTAGTCTACAGAAAAGTGAGTCTCTGGCACACAGATCTGTCCCACCAACAAGTCCTATTGCTGTCACAGACCATGCTGAGGTCACGCATGTGGGTTAGTTGAGTGGAGCTTGACTTCCGGATATGCAGCAGTCCCATGAAGGCGGGGTCTGAGATTGCTTTGTATGCAAGACAGAGGTCACCTCTGAGGAGTCTATATGAGACTGAGTAGAGGGAAATGACTTTTAGCCTATCTATGTAGAGTAGATGTTTTTGGCCCTAGATTTTCCTGGTGAGGAACCTCTGTGGCATCTCCAGCTGCTGCATGTGCTTTGCGAGGTACATGCCAAAAGGGGCATTGTACTCTATAATGAGTCTTATAAAGGAAGAATACGGGGATGTTATGACCTCCTGGTCCCTGGATGAGATACCCTTACTAATGAGGTGGGCCATGTAAAAAGTTTTCCATACAATGGAGGCAATATGGTGGTCAAAAGTCTGTTTGCTATCAACCTGAGTACCCAAGTCCCTCATGACTGATTGCATGATTAGGACCTTGTTATTAATGTGATAATTTGTGGGGATGTCACTCTCCCCAAAGTGGGTGATGATGCATTTTTTGGCATTCAGATTGAGGCCATGTTTCAGGCACCAGTCATTTGTTTGGGTGAGACCCTCTTAGAGGATGTCCACATCACTAGAGGAATTGATGACCATGCACAACTTTCGGTCATCTGCAAACTTGGTCAGACATAGCCCACTTGTTTTGTCCTACACCTCAGAAAAGTTTATCCCAAATAACAGAGGCCCCAAGACCGATCCCTGGAGTACTCCGCTCATTATGGGTCTACTGCTTGAGGTGACTTCTCCTATTTTGACCAGGTGGGTTCTGTCAGTGAGCCAGTTTGCTACCAATCTGGTAACATATGGATTGATGCTTATTTGAACGAGTTTATCTACTATACCTGAGTGGGGAATAGTATAGAAGGCTTTGGCCAGGTCAGGGTAGGTGCTGCGCACTGTCGTCCCCTCATCCATGGCTTTGGTGACTGTCTCAAAGAAGTCAACAAATTTAACAGGCATGACCTTCCCTTGATAAAGCCAAACTGTGTGGGATCAAGTGTTTGGAGGTTGCCAATGTCCTTGTTAATGAGATCCATGATAATCCATTATTCATTCCATGGCCTTGCAGATCAGGCTAGTTATGCTGATGGGTCTATAATTTCTTTCCTCATGCCAAAGAAATGCCAATAATGAATTGGTAGTCATCTAAATCACTCACAGATCCGCTCATATGTACACATGTGCATGCACACATGAGTGTGTGTGCATGTGTGTGTGTGTGTGTGTGTGTGTGTGTGTGTGTGTGTGTGTGTGTGTGTGTGTGTGTGTGTGTGTGCTTGTGTGCGTGCATGCATTCATCAACATTCTGTTTTCTTGTCCAAGACTTATGCAATTGTTTATCTGAATGCAATCCGTCTTGTTTCCAAAATGATACTAAACAGGAACATAGTGAGTACCTCAGAAAGAATGGGCGAATTAATGAATAAATTAATGAAATTATCTGGAATAAAATTTAAATTAATTTCACAGCATTAAAGTTAAGAAAGTATAACTGTTCAGTTTTAAGTAAAATAGTGCCACTTTTCTCAATCAAAAAAGCTGTTTCACTGACAGATAAGAGTTCTTGTCTGCTTCATTACCTGGTTTGATCTGCTGTTCAGACTTAAGATGTCTGATTTGGGAGTGGTGGGCAGCTTGAGTGGTAATATCAAGCTGTCCTTTTCTTTGAGGATGATACGATTTTTTTGTGTAGCAATCATATCTGGTGGAGATGGGGGGGGGGGTGCTTTAAATAGACAGATCTAAACCAGGAGCCAGAGCAAACAGGTATCTGCAGTACAGATGTGTGAATGACACTGATGTCATTACACATTGTGTGCAGAGAGTTGGAGTAAAAGGAGAACCTTTTAAGTTAAACATTTCTTAGCTGGATGATGTAGTGCAGGGATGAACATGTCTTCTCACCCTGCAGGATAATATGGTACTGTTCCCCATTACCGTGGACCTGTTGGGGGAAAAAAAAGTTCTTCCAACGTCTGGGCGGATCATGATTGAGGAAAGACTGTTGGGTACAGAGACACAGTTAAAGGTCATCAACCAGAGAGAAAAACTGCACTAAACAGTAAAAAAAAATCCCCCTATTCAAAACAACATCCCTTTGGGAAGACACTCACAAATATGTGCATAGTGCAGGATTCCAGATGACATAATAGCACAATCGGTGATTAAAGTGCTGAAAGTATGTTGTTGACATGACATTAAAATAAAATACACAGAATGTGTGTGCCTTAGCATCTATGTAAAAAGGTTAATCACAAAGATTTAAAATGTAGGATATGTACTGTTAGAGTTCACTATATTATAAACCCTGCACTGTATTCTCAGTAGCAGTGCTACAGTAGGAGGTGTGTAAAAAGTTGTCTGTGTTTATCTTTTCAAGTTTCAGTGGAGTGACCAAAATGTGATCATCTGGAAAAGAAGACTGGCAGTTATCATGAGATATTCTTTATAGTGACCACTGCTGCAGTGGCTTAGGCTATACTAGGTTAGTTATATCCTATGCAGGATATAACCCATATAGCTTAGGCTACTGCAGCAGTGATCATTCAAACATATCCTGTTATGGTAAGAGTACTTATACAACTGTACTGTGTTTTTCATATTGATCACAGCTGTTTATTCTAGAGGTTTAGGAGACAATGGGTTACAAATATGTCCATCCACCTTGTTTTATTCATCTGTTGCTGAGGATTTAGGTTACCAGTTCCAGAACTGGTGGAGATATTGGACTTGGGGTGAAACATGAGATCTAGGAGAACTGGATCTCTAAAGTATCAATAAGCAAGACAAAAATCTGCTCTCAAAAGTCTGTCTGATACTGAACAAAGGGTTAGAGCTTCTAGCCTCTCTTGGTAGCTTAGGGATTTTAGGCCTGTGATATTTTTTGCTAGAAACCTTTGAAATCATCCTGATAGTTTGATATGTTTAGCAAGATACATACTGAATGGGAAATTGTACTCAACAATTGCTCTGATCAATAATAATTTAAGGGAGTGATTATCTCTTTAGACATTGCTGATATTCCTTTGACATTTAACTGGGCTAAATAAAAAAAATTCCTTACTAGGGAAAGTTGATTCTGGAAGGTTTGGGTGTCATAGGGTGACTTAAAAACAACCTCCAGTTGTATTCATGATTTCTGTACTAATATTGCAGGAGGCTTAGGTGTGTGCTGCACTCATTAGGATGAAATGCTAAACCAAGGACCATTCTGAATAAGATGATGGCAGCTCAGTTATTGAAAACATCAGGGGTACACTATTTACAACTCTATATACAAAACAGTTAACATGATAAACATATTATAAAATAAATAAATAAATAAATAAATAAGTAAATAAATAAATAAATAAATAAATATTAATGAATCTTCAGCCCCCACAACCAAAAATATCATATTAAAGTAGTAAACAAATAACTGTATAAAAGCTGCATATAAAAATCCCCAGTGGGAGACTGCAGGACATGGGAATATGTTGCCTTATATCAAATGTATGACATCATTAAATAAGCTCATTGGACTGTGGACAACATGTTTTGTAAATCTTTGAAGTAGGTTGACCTGGCTTCAGATGTATCATTTTTTTGTAATCCTTCTTGAGCTTCTTTCAGGCATGATATTATGTATCATTACCCAGAGAATTTATACCTACACCATGCTTTATCCTTTATGTACATTTGGTATTGTAACAGTTTTGGTAAGTGATTAAAGATAATTATTGACACATATATCCTTTGAAAAGACACAGCCACGCTTGATGACCCCAGTATAACTGGCTAATTCTGTAACCGAATAATATTTTTTAAAACACCTTTATTAAAATATCACTTGAGACATAGGTGTAGATACATTGCTAGAAAAACATATTGACATTGTTTCCATTTACAGACATTATTCATTAAAAGTTTTCTTTCTTCATAACTGTCTTCAGTCCAACATTACATAAATCACTCAACTCCTGCCTTCTCTTAAACTTCACTCCACTTACTGAATGTATATTGCATGTATTGTTACCACAAATTTCATTTATTTCTATGTAATTTGCTCCTTTCCATTTCTAAAGATGCATCTTCCAGTTCTTTTATATCTTTTACAATATTCAATACTTCAAATACAGTTAGTTTAGATTTTGATTTCCATTTTCTAGTGATTGCTTTTTTGACAGCCAATAGAATTAAACTTGATAAGGCCTTACTATGTTTAGGCAATTCAAATCCTGTAATGCTGTATCCCAGCTCAAAATAATAATTTCCTTAGTTACAACCATTTACTTCCCCAATATTTCTGACAGAGTACTCTGTAGAGAATTTTTAAACTCTGCCAACTCATTACACTCCCAAAAACACTTTCCCGGTTTTCACACCCACAACATTTGATATTTACCTGAGCAAAATTTTTTTGAAGTCTGCTTGGAGTATAAAAATACTTATGCAAAAAACACTTCCAAACAAAATTTCTAAACCTTCTGGACTTTGTTCATACTTAAGAGCCATACATATGTCCTCCCAGAGTTCCCTTGTAAATTGCTTTTCTATTTTCTCTCTTCCACCTCACAGCAAGAGGTTCTCCGGTTCGATCCTCGGCTGGGGTGCCTTCTGTGAGGAGTCTGCATGTCCTCCCTGTGGTTTCGTGGGTTTCCTCCAGGTGCTCCGGTTTCCTCCCACATCCCAAAGACATGCTGTAGGTGGATTGGACACTCTAAACTGGCCCTAGGTGTGAGTGCATGTGTGTGTGTGTGCCTTCTGTGGAAGATTGGGCGCTGGGTTGGCAACTCGACACCATAAAACTCCACTGCCAATCACGAGCGGACAGGTGATCTGCTGTGGTGACCCCTAACCAGGAAAAAGCCGAAAGAAGAAGAAGAAGATTTTCTCTCTTCCCAGTCTTGTCTAGCCTCCTCTGATTGATTCTTATAGTTATCATGCAATATTTTATATGTCCTCCTAATTACCCTCTTTTTTAACAGCAGCTTCTGTTCTAGATTAAAAAAAAAACTCTACCAGAGTAGGTGTTTCACGTAGGATTCCCTTATCTCTTTAGTTATTATACTCTGATATTAATCCCTGAATGGGAAGGCAGTGTCTTTCCTGCAGTTCAAACGTCTTAGCCTCATCCCACTCTATTACCTTCCCCTCTCCATTTACTTGCTCCCAATACATTGACACCTTTGTCAGTTTTCTCCAGTAAATTTAAGAGCTATGCTGTCTATTTTCTGTACCCCTACTTGCCAAGATTAGAGGAAGATGAGGCTCAAAAACTAAAAGACATCCATATTGGAAAAATCTCCTTTCTCCATTCATGTGTTGGTCTAGTTTTTAGAATACTTTATGGAGCTTTATTAATATAATATGAATATAATATTCTGTATGGTGGTAATTATTTTCCTTAAGGATCTGCATCTAGAATCCCACTCTTACCTTATTTTTTTGAAGTCCACCTCTGCTTCATCATCATCCCTTTCCACTTTGAATTATAACTTCTGCTTGTATTGTGTATATGAGCCTTAACTGTGTAGCTTTAACATATCCCTTCAAATCAGGTAATCCTAAACCATCTTGCTCTATTGGGAGGATCAGCTTATCCCACTTATCTTTTGCTATCTTTACTTCCCAGGTAAATTTCTTGAACTCTTTATTAATTATTGTCCACAACTTTTCCTCTGGTTGATAAAAATATGCCTGACCTACATATATAACTAAGGGGATTCAAAACATTATTACTGCTTGTATTTTACTATCCATATGCATAAAAAGAGCTTTTATTTTCTCATCTTTTGCATTATCTTTTGTTTAGTCTCTTTCCACATATCCTTAGTTGCCATAACAGAAGCTTTTTTAATCCATACTCCTAAATACTTCATCTTATCATGCCCCCATAAATCTGGGTATTCCTGAACAAAGCCATGAGTAGGTATATAATTTCTGGCTACAGCCTCTGCTTTATCTTCATTAATTTTATATCCTGAAAAGATTATAAACTGTCTCAAGATTTTCCACAACATTGAGATGTCCTTTTGTGGATGTATCAAGTACAAAATAATATTATCTGCAAAGAAAGCCAACTATTTTTGAATACCATATCAATTATATCCTTCAGTTTCTGAGTCCCTTAGTTTCTCTACCAGTGGCTCCAAATATAAAGAAAATGAAGGGAAAGAAGACACCCATACCTGGCTCTTCTGTTCAAACACAACTTATTGGAGAGGAACCCTTCCACTTTAATTCTTGCCTCCAATCCTTCATGTATCCCTTAAATAACCTTATTATTTTATCAGAGAATATAAATGTTTCCTTTGCCCTATATAATCCCAGCTTACTCTATCAAGTGCTTTCTGTGCATCAAGTTCCACCATAAACAGTGGTATTTTCTTACATTCTGCTTCCCTCTGGATCATCATTGTTCTAGTAATGTTGTCAAATGACTACCTCCCCGCCACAAAATCACACTGATCCACAGCTATCAATTTTGGCAACACCATTGTCATTCTTTTAACTAGTATAGACATAAACACATTATAATCATAGTTTTAAATTGAAATGGATATATATGAAGCTGGGTCTGACTGGTCTTTACCTTCTTTGGGTAATTTCTTCCAAGATGCTGGCGCTTCCCCTCTTTTTAAAATACTGTTAAACAAAATCTTCCAGATCATCATCATATCTTCTCACCCAAGTTCTTATTTGCAGTTGCAAGGAACTTTTTCATGGCTTTAATCATTTGTCTTATTTTTTTAAGCTTATTTACTTAGAAAAAACGTGTTTATACCCTAAGCCAAGAACATTAATGTAGACATCCATGCTTATAAAAAAAATAAATGAAAGAATCAAATTATGTCTACATATAATATAATCAGTATACTTTTACACATCACTACCACCCCAGCAACACAAGATCACAGCATTGAATTAATTGAAATTTGCTACTGTTCAGCCTTTCTCCTCTTGTTATACTGGAAAACCTATATTTCTTACACCTGAAAAAAGTGCTTGTTTACTTTATTATGTGTAACACGTACAACAGCTATTGAAAATACACCTACACATTTAAAATACCCCTGTTTCAGGGGTATTTCATTAGCTTTACAATATAGCATGCAGTTTGTACCATGTAATGTTTTACACAAATATTAAGAACAAAAATTATTTTACTCACAGTTACCTTTTTCCGTTTACTGTCCTTTGAAACATTAAAGATATAATGTGTGGTATATGCTTAACAGTCCACCCACAAGTTTAAAGAAGTTAACAAAAGTCCAGTCTTTTCTCAGCCACTTTCATTTGCAAAGCCATATTTCAAAAATGTGATTGATGCTTCATAATCTATAATTTAATTAATAATTTTGGTGTTGCTGGTCTTCTTCCTGATCATGTTCATCTCCCAGCACTACACTCTGGTTCAAGTCCAAGGTACTCTTGATTCTTCAAGTAAATTCCTATGCTTTTTTTCTGTCTGTCAGGTATTTTCTTCTTTGGAACATTGTAAAATGTTTTACTGGCAAAGTCCCTCTGTGAGCTTAATTGACAGAAAAATAAGAAGCAGAGTCCCCTTCTGCTTACTGGCTCGCTCTTTTTGGATAAACTTTTTAATTGTCTCCTTAGCCAGTTCTGCAGTAAAAATGTCTTTGATCCTCTAGAAAAAAAAATACTCTGAAGACAGCTTGAATCTCACGCCTGCCTGTCAACATTCAGTGATAGCTGGAATAAATTGTGTCTCTTATGCCGGTTGTACAGTGAATAATAATTTTCCACAAACACTATATAGTCTCCAATTTTTAATACTTTTCCCTCCTGCCACAGTTTTTTCAGGATGTACTCTTTTCTGCTTATATGATTGCATCTTTACTAATATAGATCTTGGCTGCTTTCTCATGGCCAGGTTTGTGTGCCCTTTCAATTAACAAACCTTGCTGTGAATCACCTGTCCAGTTGTTTATTAGTGCTTTCATAAAATTAATACAGTCTGTTCCTTCCAATTTTTCTATTACAGCAGAAAATTTATTTTTTTCTGCATGCATCACCTTCTGGCTCTACTATTTTTTTTTATACAGCTCTTCTTGAGAAGCCTGATAATCAGCCAGCCTTTTCTTCATTTCAGCCTCTGTTGTTTGCATTTTTATATCTTCATCCAAATAGCTAGTTAAAGTTTCTACTATTTTTCTAGCCCTTTGCTATTTGAGTTGATATATTCCTTCAGTGTTTCATTTATTTTATGCACCTCTGAGTACATTTGATTTATTTTTACATCTGAATTACTGGAAGACATCTCTTGAATGAAAGCTGAAGCTTGAATTGATTTTTACTGAACAGCTGCAGGATTCTTTCCAACCAGTGTTTTCTCTTTACCTCTTCTGGTTGATTTTCTTTCAGGTTTTCTAAATTTCTTCTTTGCTAGCATCCAGACAGTGTACTTACTAGCCAGTAACTATTTTACCCAAATAACAGTTTCAATGGTACTCCTTTTTCTCAGTTTCTGTTTTCACACTGGGGCAGGTGAAATTAAGCTGTTGATCAGTAGGCAGCCATCCTGGAAGTTCCTCCTGTAATGGAATAATCTTATTGTTTTTAGACCTAATGGTGATTGCTAATAATAGCTTGCTAATATGTCTCCATTTATTAAGGTCAGTCTCTGTGAAATCATTGATGTCGCTAATGTGTAGATTCATAGCTTAGTAGCATTTGCTGCACTGCTGCTCCACTACTGGCTGAAGAGGTGATTTTTTATTTGTCAACATCTAAAAATAAGTCTTCAAGTCGACATCCAAAAACAAGCCCTTTAGACCTCCCTTTCTACTATAACATTCCTCATTCAGAAGCAATATAGCTGAAACACTTGATGTCCTTAAGGGGTCATTTCCATATATCCCATAGGCCTCTATTACAGGAGGTTTAAGGTAACACACAGTAAAAACTCTAGCTCAGATTTCTTTGTAGTTTTTACTAATTGATTTGTCTGGATGATCTTTGTACTCTTTAGTTAAATATGCCTGCTAAGTGGATAAGGAGATATTTATAGAAATCACTCAATCATGGCTTACAGCCTCCAGTCAATAATTTAAAAATTCATTTGAGTCATTTGCAAAGTCCAGGATATGTAGAATAAACAGTAAATCTATATATATATATATATATATATATATATATATATATATATATATATATATATATACATATATATATATATATATATATATATATATATATATATACTCAAAAGTTTGATTATATGCTGGAGATTTGATTACTTCGAAAACTATAGGCAAACCTTAAAAAGTCTGGCTGAGAATCATTAATATGTATTTGTCAGTTTCTGAAGCAAGTGTAAGTAACAAACCTTGAAGTTGTATTTAACTTCTTTGCTGTATATAATGCTAAATTAAATAGATGTTGATGCAAAAGTGTGTTATTTTGCATTTTATTTTGTTGATAAAGATAGCCCTCTGACATTTTTCTTGGAGCTATAAACTCTGGCCATGACATAATGAAAGACTGAACCCACAAAGCCTCACTAGCAAAGTTTATATGTGACTGTAAGTCCATGAAAAAATAATCTGTAGGTGGCATTTCATACTTTATACAAAGGCAAGTTGTCAACTAGGTATTGCAGCTGGACTATCTTAAGTACTTTACACTGACAATTAACCTATGTGAGGATGTAGCAGTAAGAGGACCATGTAAGTAAGATGCTGGTCTTCCGAAGACTAAAGTTATTTTGATTACAGAAAATGCTTTACAGAAGTATGTAAATCATTGTCCATTACCTACCATGACATAATTTTGTGAGTGTGGTTATAGAGAAAAACTGAACAAAGAGTGAAACAAAAAAAATCAAACAGCACAATGTAATCTTCACTTTTTGTATGTCAATTGTAACTTTAACACGAGGAGTATAAATGGAAATCCAATTCATTGTAAACCACAGATGTTTCAGAAAGTGACTAATAAGTCCTGTAGTGTGTATTCCATAAATTAATATTTGATACTAGTGGCAGACCAGATGTGATGGCAAGGTGTAGACTGCACAGACTAGCCACTTGCTTTGGCTGGGATGAGCAGAGGAGGCTTGGCTGAGTGCAGAGACCTGATGATATTACAGAAACTCATGCTATGTGAAAGGGATGCACTTACTGGCCATTTCCTGTTGTGAGGGATATCAAAGACAAACATGTATTTGAGATTACATTATATACATGGCTCCTCATATGTCCATCAAACGATGAATGCACACTCAGACATACATTCAGCAACCTCCAACATGCTGTTATGAGAAATATAGCTATTAGTGTTATCCTTCCTCCTCCCAGTATACATGTGTGTACACACACACACACACACACACACACACACACACACACACACACACACACACACACACACACACACACTCAATCACCTAGACACTCACTCACCCCTCCTACTGTGGCAATTGATGTAGTTACACCAGACTTCTCCATCCACCCATGTATTGCAGAGTCATAGTACATACTACACATATTTTTCTGTTCCACCATCATTCTGTCACACTGCCAAGGTATAAATTATACATGCAGTAAGGCATGAGGGATTGTATATGGTACAGGTATTACTGAATACCTAGAGATGTTGTGAAACATCACATCTGTACTAAACACTCCTACAAGTGCCTTGTAGTCATAAAATGAGCATCTATATTTGTTGCAGTTTGAATTTTACATTTAATAGTTTAAATATATTAATGTTATGTTTTGTTGTATGTCTTAATGTAAAATAGCTTCTCCCAGTTTAAATAATTGATTGATGTACAAGGTTGTGGAATTTCGGTCTGAAAGATTCACAGTAGACATTCAAGGGATTCTTCCGTCAAACTTGTAAGAATTATTGCACAATACAGTTTATAAAAAGGTGATAATATATAGAACCTGTAACCGAGTTCTTGTAGTTGAATGAGTCCAAATGAGGAGACTTGCTTATCAGTGACACAGTGCTTCACAACCATATAGCCATTTTTGAGGTAACAGCCTCAAAACTATTTCCTATGCTAATAGTTTTGGTGACAACTCCTGCAACTAAAAACATGTATATATAAGTAGTAATAACTGGGTCTATATCATTTAATTGATTGCTTAATTGAGCAAATCACTATTTGTTGAGCTGACTTAAACGAAAGCTCAATTAAATGAACGATTGGTTGAGTGAAAAGTTTCGAAGTGAAAAAACAGTTGCCCTCCCTCCAACCATAACAAACAAAACAAAATTAAAAACTCTGCAAAGTGGGGAGCTCTGCCCCACACCCCCCAATGTGGGGGGCTATACCCCTCACACCCTCCTAACTAGATATACCAACTCCGAGATTGCACTACAGTGGGGAAAAGGGCAAATTCCCATTGGCAGCCAACCAAGTCCTTTCCCTTGGAAAATATTTGCTTAAATAATTGTTCACTTAAATGAGCTTTCACTTAAGTCAGTTCGACAAATTGCAATTCACTCAATTAAGCATTTGATTAAATGATATAGACCTGTAATAACCACCTCCCATCATCTTCAAGTTAATTTAGCTGATGATATGCATGTTGTACCCTAAAAATATTCACAAGGGTAATCATTTTAGTGACAACTTCCAGGAAGTGAAAAATATATATGTAAGCAGTAATGCAGTCCTACCTCATCATTTTTAGTTGTTAATATACTTGTTGTCTTTATTTAACTGGGTTTTGTGGTGTTATATTTGTTTATATTTATTTTAATATACATTTATTTTCATGCAGTGTTTTACTTTAGGCACTGTATTTCAGATTTATCGCTTATATCAAGCAATGCTTGGCAGTTTCCTTCTGTTTTGTGTGTGTGTGTGTGTGTGTGTGTGTGTGTGTGTGTGTGTGTGTGTGTGTGTGTGTGTGTGTGTGTGTGTGTGCACGTGCATGTGTGCATGTGTGCGTGTGTGTGTGTCTTGACCTAAATGAACCACAGTTCTGGCACCGATGCAAACATCTTTTTATTACATTCTAAGAATTCTGGTACATTAGTTGATAGGCTTAGTGAATTTTTGTGTAAAAAAAAATCTCCCACAATTTCAGTCACTGTTAATATGCTTGCTGTGAAAGTAAAATTGTTTATCTTTTCTGTACTGATTATTGTTAGAATGTGTCACATATTTGATAGTATGACAGTTTAGTGAAAATACTTTTGCCAAAACAAAGCAGCACAATTCAGTGAACAAAGGGAATTTGTTTATTTATGTATTTATTTATTTATTTTACATTTGTTTGCTGGAAAGGCCCGACTGGAAATGGATCCTTTTTCAATGGAGGGTCAGGGAGAAGAGCTCCAGCAATATGAGAAATATACAGTCTGTAGAAGCTGACCATAAAATATGGAATTTCTAGTGATATTCACAATCAACAATAGTATTCTAATAATAATCACAATCAAGATAGTACAGTGTCAATAGTACATTCTTAGAGGTTGCAATAGCATAGCATGTGCCATATGAATATATACATTTACTTAATGAAGGAAAGAAAGTTGCCGTATAGTTGAGTGTGAAGATTGAAGTGATGAATAGACCCAAAGAGAAAGTGTGGTTAAATACCCTGAGGTTAGAGTTATCCAGGAGAGTTGCAAGAAAAGAACCAGGAGTTTGCTAAGTGAGTAGATAGGAGGTTTTTTAAATTGTACTGTGGAGTTGCTAGAGTTAATAGGGGTTGGCAGTTTATTCTATATTTTAGGAATGACGTTTGAGAAGAGAGATTCCCCAGCTGAGTTGTTAGCTTTGTTGATTTCTAAGAGGAGTTTGTTACTGGAATGAAGGGCTCTATAAGTGGTGTATGGTTGTATAAGATTTTGTAGAGAAGAGATTTTATCTGGCTGATGAAGGATTTTGTAGGCAAAGGTTAATTGTTTATAGTGTAGCAAATGAGGAAGCTCTAACCGTTGTAGTTACTTAAGAGCAGTACAGTGATTTTATCTTAATAGGATTCCAGCTTGGTAAGATCAGTTTTGCGGAGGTTGGTTACTACTGGGGAGTATTGCCTTCTCTATTGAAAATAGCACCCTTCCATCCAAGTTATTTGCAAAAGAGAAATATTTCTAGTTTTCTGATACTAATATCTCAAGAGCTGATTATATAAGCAGTAGTGTTATGACATATTTTTACCACAAGTATGAGACTGTATAGACAAGAATATAATTTAGCATTTCTTCAATAAATCTTGATTTCTTTTGGAAAACAGTATTTTGGTGAATTGCGGCAGACATGTTCCAATTCATTGAAAACATTTTCTACAAACCTTTCCCCTAGTCCCTCATGCCCAGTTGCTTTTTGATCAGTAAACAGTACTCCTCATGATATCTTTATTTCAGCTATTACCATGAAAAACTTTTCTTTCATGTTCCAGTAATGTTCAGTAGAGACGTACGAGTCAAATATTTTGATGCTTTCTAGTCAGAATGTTTGACACATGCCCTGCTTTATTATAGCTTTCAGTACAACAGACTCCTTCCATTTCAGTGGGAAAGTGACACAAATATTTTTCCTTTCCAGTTGAAATTAATAGAGTGTGTGTGTGCAGGCCAGATGAAAGTAATAGAATATGTGTGCAGGCCAGTTGACATTTATCTGCAGCCAGTTAAAACCAGTTGAAACTAAAACCAGTTGAAATTAATAAACATTTATGTGCAGGCCAGTTGAAAGAAATAGAATGTGTGTGCAGGCGTTCACACACTGAGGATGTTGTATCCATATCATCATAATCATCATCATCATGATTCTACTTTTCTGAATAACTTGTACTGAAGAGTGGTTGTAGCGGGGTAGACAGAGAACACTAGGCTTCCCTGCTCTGGGTGTTAGTATCTAGCATATCCCAAAAGATCTGTTGGCATTCCCAGAAAATCTATGAAATACAAATTTTTTAACATGTCCTGGAGCTGCCCTGGGGCCTCCACCCAGTAGACTCTGCATGTTATGCTTCCCAGGGGAGAAACTCAGAGAGCTTCCTCAGAAGATGGCCTAACCACTTCAGCTGGGTATTTCAACATGAAAGAGCAGTAACAGTACTGTAATGTCCTCTCAGATAACTAGTCTTCTCACTCTGTTATCATATTGAGCCCATCTACCTTCTACTGCCTGAATCAGTGACTTTAGCCTTTTTGGTCACTATCCAGAGTTCATGACCATAAGTGAAGATGAGGACTTTGTATGAGTGGTAAAATGAGGGCTTTGTCCTATGACTCAACTCTCACCACAGCAGTCAGGTACAATGCCTATATTACTGCTGCTTCTGACCAATGGTTATTCTCCCACACCAGTGCCCTCACTCATGAGCAAGACCCCAAGATGCTTAAACACCTCCACCTGATCTAGATGCCCTCTCACCTGAAGACCACAGTCTACTCATGAAAAATTACATTAGGGAGGCCCTGGTTAACCAAACATGATGCAGAATATTAGTGGGTTCTCAGATACCTGGCTGAGAGGCAGGACCCTCCCCAGTGACCAGAAAGAATAGTTATGGCAGCTTTTGCCTGGTTATGATTATTCAGAATAGTTGCTTTATGACACCTTCTAACACACTCATGACTTGAACGCAACTAAATTGAAAGGGTATTATTTCATTTATGTATTTATTTACAGATTCACTTTATAATTTTGAAATACTGAAATACCGAATTTCAGTATTTCAAAATCACAAAGTAGAACACCCATAATCCCGACAGCACACAATCGCAAAGCACACAATCACGAACACATACAAACCATGAACCACACAACGCATACATCGTCCAACCCACACTACAACAAACAAAACACCTGCAAACACAAAAACACAAGCAAACAAACCTACACTACATGTAAGCAGGGGGGCAAGCACCCCCCATGTGGGGGGCTGCACCCTCCACACCCCCCTACTTATATTTACTAACTCCGAGATCGCACAGACACAAAATTGAAACACACACCCACACATTTCACAGTCCCTCGCACACACACAAACATCACACATATACATACATCTACACAGACACACTCAAACTCCCACACATAACCCTTACAAAACACTCACCTTCAATTGCACCTACATCCATACACGATACACTCCCAACACTGCACGTCATGTACCGTAAGCCATAACTGTGAATTTGAGATATTCGAATTCACGATTATGTACTTTCGCGATTTTCAGTTTTTGACTTTATGATTTCGAAATACTGAAATTCGGTATTTCAGTCTTTCGAAATTATAAAGTGAACCCTTATTTACATATTGTTGACTGGATTTGTACAACCTGTCCTTATTCATACACACTTCCTAAAGGACTCTTTCTCTGTTTGTGTTAGATTTACATATACATACAGAACATTTCTTTATACATGTTTTTTTTTAATAACAAGATCTTATTTACAAAGAATAATAAAGTATCATCTACACAAACATGTTAGGGGGGTCTGGAAATTCTTACCTTGCAGCTGCACTTCCTGAATATCTGCAAAAAACAAAAAAAAATTTGCTGTGGATTTAGAAAAATACAACTTAGCAATTTTTTAATCAGCAAACACATGAAAACAGAAAGGATAACCAGTAGAAATCTTAACATTTTGGTATATGTGACTGAACGTTGCTGTGCTCAGCTGTGGAGCCAAAACTCAAACATCACTTTTCAAATATTTCATTCCCTATTAAGTTCTGAAATTTTCCTTGTAGTATTTAGATTGCCAGAGGTGTGCATAATGCATCGGCAAGTATACCTATCAAAATAAGTGCCTCTTCAATGTACCTAAGACCTAAAGTACTACATGTCAATCTGTAACAAAGTATAATAGATACCCCATCACTGGGTCTAATAATCCCATTTCTTGACAACTTCGGTTGCTAGTTGTTAATAATGTACTTCCTCTTTCCATGTTTTGTAACTTTCCACATGTGTACACACACACACACACACACACACACACACACACACACACACACACACACACACACACACACACATACACACATACACACACACACACACACACACACACACACACACACACACACACACACACACACACACACACACGGTTACAAAACAGTAAAACTGCACAGCCTGTTCTGTCTCTGAAACATGTGGCACACTCCTTCTGTTCAAAAAACACTGCTAGACTACCATTTTTGAATTCCTTTAGTTCTGTCTCAGTGACCTCCATGATACTGTATACTGTGACAGTCTGGTAACCATGGTAATCTTTTTAAGAAACAGCTTGAGAGAGGAATTTAGAGAATGCACACTCAGGTCACTTGAATCAGATTTCCTGTTAATCATTATCACTCTGCTGGTTAAACATTATTTGTACTGTAAATGATTTTATGGTTAGTTAAAGCTGAAAGTGAGTATTTATTTTATTTTACATTTGTTTACCAGGAGAGTTCGACTGGCCATAAAACCTTTTTCAGTGGAGGCCCGGGGAGAAGAGCTCCATTATTAGTAAACTATTAGTAACTAGTAACTATTATAGCAATAACCCACGCCTGGGTGTGGGTAATGCTGGATTTACCCACGGTTGCCGTGGTTTTACCAAACAAAGCCAACCGTGGGTAAATACAGCATTACCCACACCCAGAAGTGGGTTATTGCTATTATACCATGACATTATTTAAGAAAAGAAACTATTACTTTTCTTAAATAATGGCATAGTATAATGCCTGTTTGCTGCCCTTCCGCAGATGTCTGGCATCCGCGGCAGTTCTGATATACTGCGCGCCTGCGCAGTACATCAGAGCTGTGGGCAAAAAAACGGAGAAAGCAAGATCTTGCTTTCTCCGTTGCTTTTTTTTAAAACACTGTCTCGCTATGTTAAATGGGTTTAACATAGCGAGACAGCTTTAAAATATTTTAAAACTGTCTCGCTATGTTAAACCCATTTAACATAGCGAGACAGTGTTTTAAAAACCGAGTTATACTAATGGAAAAAAGTCCGGGTGACCGGACCTTTTTCCATTAGTATAACTCAATTTACAACGGGCATGCTGGCCAATCAGCGTGCACGTTTTGGTATAATAATGGGGGGTCATGGTATAAAAGTAAACTATTTTGTTAGTAGAAGGAAAATTGTATAATACGATAAAGAAATAAATAGTAATAGACATTCATAATGGTAAAAAGACTAGAACATAATAAATTGGTCAAGTGGGAGACAAGACCAATAATCTTGTATAACAATGTTTCAAGAAGACAGTTCTTACAGTAGTGGCAGGTAGTGGCACTGTATACAATAAGAGTGCAGTTACGATACTTAGTCCTATATACAGGTAGCATAGCAAACTGAAGACTTAAAATCTGATAGATAACAGTGAGAAGGAAAAAAAACATAAGGTAGTCATATGATTTAAATCCAATGCTCATTATATATGCAATTAAAATTTTTAATCAGTTAGTTCCATGGTTTGGGCTACCCAGGAATTGGTGAGGTTTATTTAATGTGATGCTTGAAAATGTTTAAGCTATAGTTCTAATTTCATGTGGTAAGGCATTCTACAGTTTAGCAATGTAGTAGAAGTATAGAGAGTCACTTGACCTATTTTTACTCCTGTTTACTTCAATTAGAGCTTTATTAGTGGAGTAGAGATGATGACAAAAAGCACACTCTGCCAGTTCACAGTTTACTCTACCAGAGTGAAACTAAAGTTACAGTTCTACTTTTTTATTGATTTCACAGAAATTTGAAGAACATTTTCATATAGGTTGTGTAACTGAGAACATTAAAAAGCAGAGTGTGGTGATGTGCATTAATCAAAGAATAATGCTCAGTAGGGTAGGAGTTATTAGGGAGATAATGGCCTACTATACCTCTCAACCTCTTAGCCCAAGAAATGTGGAAAAAGTCTAAAATTATGGTGAAGCAAATGCCCAAAAACAGGGACAGATTTTAAACATTGTTCTTATAAACTTAGAAGGTTGCTGGAATAGCATGACATGTATTAGCATACATTCCTGAAGGATATGAAGTCTGAATCTCAAATGTATGACATTACTTAGTGCCTTCAATCCTCAGTGATTTGCAAGTAAAACAGAAATTTTATGAGGAAAGGATCAAAAATATGAGGCAAAACTCTAGACATTATGTATGCAAATATCTGGACAGCTGAGAGGCATGTGGCCCACCCAGGGGTGTTGTAAGTCCTGACACTGCAGGTGGAGAGCTTTTACACCTCTAGAAGGGCCATTAGTTCCCCTATAAAAAACAGCTTGGAGGGTATTATTACACTCAGAAAATGGACTGTTATATTGTTTCATATTTCCTTTTTTGTTAATATACACATTTTTATATTTTTGACATAAAATAGTTCCTCCATCCAATGTTTTCAAAGTTGCTGTGGCATATATAATTGTTGTTGGAGGAAGTATTTTGCATCAAAAATATAATTTTGGAAAGTTTGTAAATTAAATCTGAAACTAAAATGTATCTGCGGTGGTGGTGCTGCAATAGCGTTGTCGCCTCACAGTAAGACGCTGTCCAGTTCGATTCTCAGCTAGAGCGTCTTCTGCGTGGAGATATGCGTGAATGGACGTACCTTCATTGAAGGTTGTGCGTCAGGGCTAGCAACTCGGCACGTAAAAATCAACTGCCAATCATTAGCGGACCAGAGTTCCGCTGTGGTGACCCCTAACCGAGAAAAGCCCAAAGACACATACATAGTCTTCACTGATTTGCCAGAAAATCCACCAACTTTAACAGAAGCAGAACATGATATGAGTAAAAAAAATCAGAGACATTTTGCTGAATCAGAAACAGTTGAGAGCATTATACTACCGCCTGCCCCTCCGACACACACACACACACACACACACACACACACACACACACACACACACACACACACACACACACACTGAGGCATAGACAGACCTGCTTCCTTGCCTGTGGTTAATCAGTATCTTTATTTTATTATAGTTAGATTTATTTGATAAGTTAAAACACTAATACAAAAGTACCTATTTAAGGATCAGCCTGGGAATAATTTAAATAAGTAGATGCCATTCACCAAAACCCCCCACAAAGGATATATACAAAATATCTAAGTAGTTATGCCTTAGTGAGCACGCACTGAGTGATAATTTCGTAATTTAAATGCAGCATGACTCTCGAAGAAGTAAGAGAGTGGCTCTGAATAGAGAGACGTGATACAACATGCTAACCCCAAATAAAAATGTGAAAATGGGGGTTGATCATGATGCTGACATTCATGCACCAATAAGATATCTAGTATATATGAAACACAAAATGGGAGGGGGGTGTTCCAAACTCATCTACTGACAGAGGATATAGCAGCATTGAGTATTTAGAATTTTAATGTACTTGCTGCTGAATAAGAACAGCAAGGGAGAGGTTCTGATGGAAGAGAGAAATTAAGAATAACTTTTAGGAAGGGTAAGGTAAGTGTTAGGTAGGAGGAGCATATGGATAAGGAAACCTGAAAAGTTGGTGCCTGCATCAGTGAGTCCTGGAATGTAGGGACTGAATGGTGGAAAACCCAGACTTACTTTTTCTAAATCTAAGATTGCCATTTCTTGGAATATTCTCTTTTCTCTAAGGAATGGCAGTCTCAGAATTGGTATAAGAGAGTGCTTTACCACCAGATCAGGGGGTACTGGAGGGCTTACCTCTGCAAAAAAATAAAAAGAAGGTTAAAGGAGAAAAGCAATGTTTGATATTCCCTGTTCTCCTACTTCTTCAGTCTTTTTGTTTTTTATATTTGGGAGTCTGCATTTCAAGTCCCAATATTTCAGTAGGGAGCTATTGGATAAGGGAGGCAGCGGTGCTTTTATACGTATGCATGTGTGTATGTATGCATATATGTATGTACGGGTTTACTATTAAAATCTCTACTTCAGAATGTATGCCTATGAATTATTCGAACAACAGATGTTCGAATAGTTCATAAAAGTACATTCCAAATGTTCAAACACTATATTTGCGAATGTCCTGTGCATTCACAAATATAAACGTTCAAAGGGATGTACAGAGATCGCAGTACTGTGTAGTTAGGGAAATACATCCCTTTCCTCACTGTAGTGCGATCTCGAAGTTTGAATATATAGTTGGGGAGTGTGTGGGGTGCAGGGGGGCTTGCCCCCCCTGCAAAAACTGTATGTTAGTTGTAGGAGTTCAGATTTACGGCAAGGGTTGCATTGTTGTTAATTGCAGTAAAATGTCAAATTCGATATTTTCAGCAATTACTGCAGATTTATGACTAACAACAGTTCTAAATCTGCAGATTTGACATTAATTGTCGATATTTGGGAACTAATTTATTTTGACTTTCGAGATTTCAATAGTAAACCATATGTATGTATTTATGTATGTATGTATGTATGTATGCATGTATGCATACTTGTATGTATGTATGTACATATGCATGCTCATATGTATGCATGTATGTATGCATGTATGTATGCATGCATGCATGTAGGTATGTATGCCAAAAAGTGCAGTGTCATCCCCTTTGGTAAAAACTCTGTACCCATGAACTACCACATAAGCAGCAATCTACTTAACACTGAATGCGTGATAAGAGACCTTGGGACCCAGGTGGACAGTAGTCTCTCCTTTGATAGTCACATCGCCACAGTAGTCAGGAAGTCCTTCTACATGGCACACCTCATCATAAAAGGGTTCTCATCCAGGAAAAAAGAGGTCATTGTTCCCCTCTACTCATCACTCATTAGACCCATTATAGAGTACAACGCCCCTTTTGGAATGTACCTCACAAGACATCTGCAGCAGCTGGAAAGGCCACAGAAGTACCTCACAAAGAGAATTACTGGCCTCAAACAAATGCCCTACACTGACCGCCTCAAAAAACTCCAGCTTTACTCTGTAGCATATCGCCTACTCCGAGGTGATCTCTACCTAACATATAAAGCTATGTCAAACCCAGAGTTGTTGGACATGCTACACCTAAAGAAATCCCAATCCCTCCGAGCTACATGCTCTAGGGACGTAAACCTTGTAACCACAATAAACAGGACATGCTAGAGGGATAGATTCCTCTCCCAGAGATTTCCTATACTCTGGAACAAGCTACCCATCTATGTCAAGCAAAGTTTTTCATTAGCACTCTTCAAGAAAAATCTTGATGAGTGGATGGGAAATAGGAAATACACCCCGGGTATCACTTCTGTGTCTCTGCTGGACAGTGGCACAGGAAAATAACTTTCTTGGGTGGCGTAAGCTATGGAACCTTGCTGGCTAGGCTTACGTAGGCCCTTGGGCCGATAGCCTAGTACCTACCTATGAACCTATGAACCTATGTATGTATGGGTCCATTCATGTATGTATCTATGGATTCACTTTACAAGTTCGATGTTTTAAAACATCAAAATTCATATGGCCAAGACCATATAATCGACATTTTAAAACATCAAACCTGTAAAGGAAACACAAAAACAACAAAAAATAATTTTCTAAGATGATTTTGCAGGGGGGGGCAAGCCCCCCTGCACCCCCAAACCCCCGCTATTTAAAAATACCAACTCCAAGATCGCACTACAGCAAGGAAAAGGGAAACTTACCCATTCCGCGCAATATGGAGAGCTCCGCTTTACAGGTTCGATGTTTTAAAACATCGATTATATGGTCTCGCCCATATGCATTTCAATGTTTTAAAATATCGAGCTTGTAAAGTGAATCCGTATCTACATATGCATACTTGTATGTATGTATGCATGCATGTATGTATGTATGCATGCATGCATATATGTATGTATGTCTGTATCCATGTGTGTGTGTACATATGCATGCAAGTATGTGTGTAAGTATACATGTATGTATCTATGTATGTATGTATCCATGCATGCATGTGTGTATGCATGTATGTTAAGATAGTAATGACTGTAAGTTTATACTATAGTTTTATTAAAGAGTTAAATAATTGCAGTGTCTTCATGATATTGGGTGCCTTTGTGCATTTTTGACGCCTTTCCTAAACTCAGAGTAGTAAGTTATATCTCTCATTTTTGGTGAAACTGATTACCAGACATGAGGCCAAAGAACTGATAAGCTGTGGCTACTATATTGTTTGTTTGTTTTTGGATGGGAGGGGCAAAGACAAGGGATATAATGTGGCTGAGTTCTAAGATTATAATTTCTTACTCTTTGTTGAGAATCTGCCTGCCATATATGGGAATGAATTTTAGTAAAGTAGTTTAAATAGGAGGGAACTCAGCAGAAGTTGCACTTTGCTGTACTGGAACCAGTTAACTTTGTTAAGAACAGAGTAGTGATGTTCTGGCGCTGTGCCAAGGGAGATGAATGGGCATATTCTACTGAAGGTTGCTTGTAGGGTGGACAATGTCGTCTTACAGGCTGTGCATATAATTGGTATTCTGCACTGTAGCTTAGCTTGCAGGGCTCTAGCTGCTGGGAACAAATGTCTGTCAAATTTCTCATGCCTAGAGAAGAACTTTGTAGATTTTGGCTGTAGTTTTTTTTAATGTGCATTTGAAGGAAAGACTTTGGTCTTACCAGAAGGATAGGTATTTAAATGATGTAATTTTTAGTGGGTTGTAGTGGTAGTCAAAGATTGCCCAGTTAGTGAGTAGAGGTTTTCGCTTTTGGTGGGTTCTGATGAGGATGGATTTGATTGTTTTGGGATTAATGATTAGTTTTTGGAGCTTAGCCATTTTGTGACAGGGTACTCTTGTTGCAGTTGGGGTGTCAAAGATGGATCTGTATATAACCATGTTGTCTACTGTATGAAGGTGAATAAAGGATTGTCTGCTGGGATTCTGTCAATATAGAGGGAGAAAAGTAATGGGGAGAGTGGATCCTTGTGGGACTCCTACGGGTGCTGATGGGGAACTAGAGGTGTCAGCTGTCACTAGAATTGTGCATTTATTATCAAAGACTATTTCTCAAAATATTATCTTCTCTATCTCTCTCTCTTTCTCATACACATTATTTAGTTTTGGTCAGGAAAGAGCACTTCCACAGCTATATAGACATTCATGGATGACATTCTGATGTCAATCGACAATGGCATGCTAGCCATATCCATTTCCATAGATCCCACCAGGGCCTTCAACCTAGTTAACTATTCCTTACTCATACTCCATCTGACTGAACTAGATATCAGCCCTGATGCCAGTCTCTAGTTCCAGGGCTGTGTTATAGACAGACAGACAGACAAACAGACATTTCACAGTTAACTGTAACTCCTGCAACTGCCACAGTTGCCCTTTACTCAAAGGTGCTCCTCAAAGCTCTATTCTCACTCCTCTGCTATTCTCTCTCTATATATATCTCAACAGATGTCAACTGGATCTTCTTCACCTTCCTCTTCTTTTATATACTGAAACCGCTATTTAGATAGATTACAAAGTAAACTGCAATCTGAGATCCTCTGCCTCATAGAACGGATCAACAAGACAACAAAAATCTCATTCTTAACACATCAAAGATAAAAACAATGTGGTTTGGTACTCATCAGAAGCTCAGCAGATCCCCTAATACTATAACAGACTATGACCCCAATAACTCTTTCTTGGAGCACATATCCTCCTTCACATGTCTTGGTATATAACTCCAGAAAAAGCAAACTGGCTGCCAGTTAAGCAAAGAGCAGACCTACTACTAGGCTCACAAGCCTTTCAAGCTCCTACATGAGCAGGCTCTACCTCTTTTAACCTCGAATAACACAAGTCCCCACATACAACCTCAGAAACCAGAATCATACTGGTCCTTTAACACAAAGCCCACTTTCCAAACTTCAGTTTTCTTTTCTGAACTATGATAGTCCTTCCCACCAGGACTTCATCTTATCCCAAGATCAGTGGACCACTAAATTGTCATGTATTCAATCAAGCTAAATGTGCTTGCAACCAAACAGACCATTATAACCTAAATCAACTATCTGTCCTCTACTCTAACTACTCTACTGGTTTTGATTGCTTTAATTCTCCCACATCAGGCTTCTGTATACCAAGGTTTTATATAGTGCTTTATCTTCCTAAATGTTAATCAAGCTTTGTACTAAAATGTATAATGATAGCAGTGTAATTTTACCTTCTCACTTTATTGGTTTTTGTACTTTTGTATTCTTAGAATCACACACTTTTTGTGTTTTGTTCATTGTTACTCTGCTTGTTTTATCTGCTGTACTCCGTATGAGTAGCCGCATTATTGACCCCCGGCTGAGAATGAAATTGGTCAGAAATGATCAGTGCTCTACCCTGGTTAATATATTCAATGAATGAATGATCATATAAATTAAATATATATATATATAAATAAATAATAACGGCTGTGAAGCCATTGTCAGAATTTGCACCTTATTCCATGAGATAATAGGATATTTGGAAGAGGTGACGGTCCACCCGATCAAAGGTGTTTATGACATCAGTAGCTTCTGTTCCATTGAGATTACCTTTATTCATTCCCATTCAGATGCTGTCTAACAAAGTCTAGAGGTCTGCCAT